>NC_133331.1:207278009-207578009 GCF_042186555.1 Aquarana catesbeiana | reverse complement strand
CCGTTCCTGCGCCCACCAAGAGTAACTTTGAGGGCTTACAGTGTTGTGGCAACACTAACACCTAAGGCCCCAATTTCTGCAGAGTATATAGGGCAGGCCCCTACTTTCAAACATCCAACTTACAAACAACTCCTACTTGCAATGGAAGGAGACAACAGGAAGTGAGAGGAAATCTACTCCTAGGAAGGGAATTTCTCTCCTGTAAGAGTTCCTTGTTTCACTAAAAACCTCAAATTTTCAAAATCCAATTGTCATTGGGACAGAAAGTGAGGTGAAATCTTCTGAACAGGTGCACAGACAGCAAAACAAATGTTACAGGGGAGATAATCCTTCCCTGTTTTCCAAAAAGCTTAAAAATAGATTTTTTGGCTGGAGCTACACGTAAAAAATGTACCAGTTCAAAATTACAAACACATTCTACTTAAGAACAAACCTACAGTCCCTGTTTTGTTTGTATACTGCTGTTCAGAGTATATAGGGCCTGGGGGCCCCACACCTTTCCTTTTTTTTATTTCGGTGCAGGGTTCCCCTTATTATCCATACAAGACCCAAAGGGGCTGGTAACGGGCTGGGTGGGAGGTTCTCAATGATTTTCATCCATATTGCCGGGACCAGACATGACATTAAAGCCGCAAACAGTTTTAAATGACTTTTTTTCCTTTAGAAATGTCATTTTGAGCAGGGACTGTTCTAAACACGGGAAACACACGCCACTTTACAGGCATACTATAGACACCCCAAGCATGATATTTAAAGGAATATTTCACTTTTACTTTTTCACTTTAAACATCATTAAAATTACTGCTCCCGAAAAAACGGCCGTTTTTAAAACTTTTTTTTGCATTAATACATGTACCCTGGGGCAGGACCCGGGTCCCCAAACCCTATTAAGGACAATAACTTGCATATTAGCCTTTAAAATTCGCACTTTTGATTTCTCACGTTCGAGTCCCATAGACTTTAACGGGGTTCGAAAGTTTGCGCAAACTTTCGGTCCGTTCGAATGTTCTGATGCGAACCAAACAGGGGGGTGTTCGGCTCATCCCTAGCATTTACATCCAAATCAGGTGAACGGTGTAGGAATTACAGTTTGCATATGTGCCTCCCACTTTTTAAGGAACCAAAAGTAATGGGACAATTGGCTGCTCGGCTGTTACATGGCCAGGTGTGTTTTATTCCCTCATTATCCAATTTACAAGGAGTAGATAAAAGGTCCAGAGTTCATTTCAAGTGTGCTATTTGCATTTGGAATCTGCTGCTTTCAACTCTCAATATGAGATCCAAAGAGCTGTCACTATCAGTGAAGCAAGCCATCATTAGGCTGAAATAACAAAACAAACCCATCAGAGAGATAGCAAAAACATTAGGTGTGGCCAAATCAACTGTTTGGAACATCCTTAAAAAGAAAGAACGCACCGGTGAGCTCAGCAACACCAAAAGTTCCGGAAGACCACAGAAAACAACTGTGGTGGATGACCGAAGAATTCTTTCCCTGGTGAAGAAAACACCCTTCGCAACAGTTGGCCAGATCAAGAACACTCTCCAGCAGGTAGGTGTATGTGTGTCAAAGTCAACAATCAAGAGAAGACTTCACCAGAGTGAATACAGAGGGTTCACCACAAGATGTAAACTATCGGTGAGCCTCAAAAACAGGAAGGCCAGATTAGAGTTTGCCAAACATCTAAAAAAGCCTTCACAGTTCTGAAACAACATCCTATGGACAGATGAGACCAAGATCAACTTCATCAACTGCATCAGTGAAGCATGATGGTGGTAGTGTCTAGGGATGAGCCGAACACCCCCCCAGTTCGGTTCGCAGCAGAACTTGTAAACAGGCAAAAAAACACGCAAAGACTGTTGAAGTCTATGGTACACGAACATAAATAATCAAAAGTGCTCATTTTAAAGGCTTATATGCAAGTTATTGTCTTAAAAAGTGTTTGGGGACCTGAACTTTTATGTGTATTGTCGGACTGACAATTCATTAATAGCCGCGAGTAGTTTTAAATGACTTTTTTTCCTTTGAAATGTCATTTTGCTGTCAGACTGTTCTAAACACCGGAAACATGCGCCCCTTTACAGGCATACTATAGACACCCCCCAGGTACGAGATTTAACCACTTGACGACCGCCTCACGCCGATTTACGTCGGCAAGGTGGCACGGACAGGCAAAATCACGTACATATACGTGATTTGCCTTCCGCGGGTGGGGGGTCCGGTCGTCTTTTGTCCAGTGGCGATCAGAGGTGAGGGGGAGGCCATCCGTTCGTGGCCCCCCCCTCGCGATCGCCGCCGGCCAATCACATCATTCCTTTGCTGCTGTATGCTAAACAGCAGCAAAGGAAATGATGTCATCTCTCCTCGGCTCGGTAATTTCCGTTCCGGCCCGAGGAGAGAAGACGGGTATGTGAGTGCACAAACACACACACATACAGTAGAACATGCCAGGCACACTAAACACCCCGATCCCCCCCCCGATCGCCCCCCGATCCCCCCCCCCCAATCACCCCCCCCCCTGTCACAAACTGACACCAGCAGTTTTTTTGTTTTTTTTTTGTTTTTTTCTGATTACTGCATTGGTGTCAGTTTGTGACAGTTACAGTGTTGGGACAGTTAGTATTACCCCCCTTTAGGTCTAGGATACCCCCCTAACCCCCCCTAATAAAGTTTTAACCCCTTGATCACCCCCCTGTCACCAGTGTCGCTAAGCGATCATTTTTCTGATCGCTGTATTAGTGTCGCTGGTGACGCTAGTTAGGGACCTAAATATTTAGGTTCGCCGTCAGCGTTTTATAGCGACAGGGACCCCCATATACTACCGAATAAATGTTTTAACCCCTTGATTGCCCCCTAGTTAACCCTTTCACCACTGATCACCGTATAACTGTTACGGGTGACGCTGGTTAGTTTGTTTATTTTTTATAGTGTCAGGGCACCCGCCGTTTATTACCGAATAAAGGTTTAGCCCCCTGATCGCCCGGCGGTGATATGCGTTGCCCCAGGCAGCGTCAGATTAGCGCCAGTACCGCTAACACCCACGCACGCAGCATACACCTCCCTTAGTGGTATAGTATCTGTACGGATCAATATCTGATCCGATCAGATCTATACTAGCGTCCCCAGCAGTTTAGGGTTCCCAAAAACGCAGTGTTAGCGGGATCAGCCCAGATACCTGCTAGCACCTGCGTTTTGCCCCTCCGCCCAGCCCACCCAAGTGCAGTATCGATCGATCACTGTCACTTACAAAACACTAAACGCATAACTGCAGCGTTCGCAGAGTCAGGCCTGATCCCTGCGATCGCTAACAGTTTTTTTGGTAGCATTTTGGTGAACTGGCAAGCACCAGCCCCAGGCAGCGTCAGGTTAGCGCCAGTAGCGCTACCACCCACGCACGCACCGTACAGCTCCCTTAGTGGTATAGTATCTGATCTGATCAATATCTGAACCGATCAGATCTATACTGGCGTCCCCAGCAGTTTAGGGTTCCCAAAAACGCAGTGTTAGCGGGATCAGCCCAGATACCTGCTAGCACCTGCATTTTGCCCCTCCGCCCGGCCCAGCCCACCCAAGTGCAGTATCGATCGATCACTGTCACTTACAAAACACTAAACGCATAACTGCAGCGTTCGCAGAGTCAGGCCTGATCCCTGCGATCGCTAACAGTTTTTTTGGTAGCTTTTTATTGAACTGGCAAGCGCCAGCGGCCTAGTACACCCCGGTCGTAGTCAAACCAGCACTGCAGTAACACTTGGTGACGTGGCGAGTCCCATAAATGCAGTTCAAGCTGGTGAGGTGGCAAGCACAAGTAGTGTCCCGCTGCCACCAAGAAGACAAACACAGGCCCGTCGTGCCCATAGTGCCCTTCCTGCTGCATTCGCCAATCCTAATTGGGAACCCACCGCTTCTGCAGCGCCCGTACTTCCCCCATTCACATCCCCAACCAAATGCAGTCGGCTGCATGAGAGGCATTTTCTTTATGTCCTCCCGAGTACCCCTACCCAACGAACCCCCAAAAAAGATGTCGTGTCTGCAGCAAGCGCGAATATAGGCGTGACACCCTCTATTATTGTCCCTCCTGTCCTGACAATCCTGGTCTTTGCATTGGTGAATGTTTTGAACGCTACCATACACTAGTTGAGTATTAGCGTAGGGTACAGCATTGCACAGACTAGGCACACTTTCACAGGGTCTCCCAAGATACCATCGCATTTTGAGAGACCCGAACCTGGAACCGGTTACAGTTATAAAAGTTAGTTACAAAAAAAGTGTAAAAAAAAAAAAAAAAATATATAAAATAAAAAAAAATAGTTGTCGTTTTATTGTTCTCTCTCTCTCTATTCTCTCTCTCTTGTTCTGCTCTTTTTTACTGTATTCTATTCTGCAATGTTTTATTGTTATTATGTTTTATCATGTTTGCTTTTCAGGTATGCAATTTTTTATACTTTACCGTTTACTGTGCTTTATTGTTAACCATTTTTTTGTCTTCAGGTACGCCATGCACGACTTTGAATGGTTATACTAGAATGATGCCTGCAGGTTTAGGTATCATCTTGGTATCATTCTTTTCAGCCAGCGGTCGGCTTTCATGTAAAAGCAATCCTAGTGGCTAATTAGCCTCTAGACTGCTTTTACAAGCCGTGGGAGGGAAAGCCCCCCCCCCACCGTCTTCCGTGTTTTTCTCTGGCTCTCCTGTCTCAACAGGGAACCTGAGAATGCAGCCGGTGATTCAGCCAGCTGACCATAGAGCTGATCAGAGACCAGAGTGGCTCCAAACATCTCTATGGCCTAAGAAACCGGAAGCTACGAGCATTTTATGACTTAGATTTCGCCGGATGTAAATAGCGCCATTGGGAAATTGGGGAAGCATTTTATCACACCGATCTTGGTGTTATCAGATGCTTTGAGGGCAGAGGAGAGATCTAGGGTCTAATAGACCCCAATTTTTTCAAAAAAGAGTACCTGTCACTACCTATTGCTATCATAGGGGATATTTACATTCCCCGAGATAACAATAAAAATGATTAAAAAAAAAAAAAAAAAATGAAAGGAACAGTTTAAAAATAAGATAAAAAAGCAAAAAAAAAAAAAAAAAAAAAAAAGCACCCCTGTTGCCCCCTGCTCTCGCGCTAAGGCAAACGCAAGCGGCGGTCTGTCGTCAAACGTAAACAGCAATTGCACCATGCATGTGAGGTATCGCCGCGAAGGTCAGATCGAGGGCAGTAATTTTTGCAGTAGACCTCCTCTGTAAATCTAAAGTGGTAACCTGTAAAGGCTTTTAAAGGCTTTTAAAAATGTATCTATTTTGTTGCCACTGCACGTTTGTGCGCAATTTTAAAGCATGTCATGTTTGGTATCCATGTACTCGGCCTAAGATCATCTTTTTTCCCCAAAAAATGCGTTTGAAAAATCGCTGCGCAAATACTGTGTAAAAAAAAAAATGAAACACCCACCATTTTAATCTGTAGGGCATTTGCTTTAAAAAAATATATAATGTTTGGGGGTTCAAAGTAATTTTTTTGCAAAAAAAAATAACTTTTTCATGTAAACAATGAGTGTCAGAAAGGGCTTTGTCTTCAAGTGGTTAGAAGAGTTGGTGATGTGTGACATAAGCTTCTAAATGTTGTGCATAAAATGCCAGGACAGTTCAAAACCCCCCCAAATTACCCCATTTTGGAAAGTAGACACCCCAAGCTATTTGCTGAGAGGCATGTCGATTCCATGGAATATTTTATATTGCGACACAAGTTGCGGGAAAGAGACAAATTTTTTTTTTTTTTTTGCACAAAGTTGTCACTAAATGATATATTGCTCAAACATGCCATGGGAATATGTGAAATTACACCCCAAAATACATTCTACTGCTTCTCCTGAGTACGGGGATACCACATGTGTGAGACTTTTTGGGAGCCTAGCCGCGTACGGGACCCCGAAAACCAAGCACTGCCTTCAGGCTTTCTAAGGGCGTGAATTTTTGATTTCTCTCTTCACTGCCTATCACAGTTTCGGAGGCCATGGAAAGCCCAGGTGGCACAAAACCCCCCCAAATGACCCCATTTTGGAAAGTAGACACCCAAAGCTATTTGCTGAGAGGTATAGTGAGTATTTTGCAGACCTCACTTTTTGTCACAAAGTTTTGAAATTTGAAAAAAGAAAAAAAAAAGTTTTTTCTTGTCTTTCTTCATTTTCAAAAACAAATGAGAGCTGCAAAATACTCACCAAATTCTCTTTGTCATGGTTATGCAGTAATGTGTGTCTGTCAGCTCTTCTTTCCCTCTGTGTTCACCTTTAGAGGCCAGCCACCCTCACCTGACTGTTTAAATCTTCCCTCAGCATAGCTCCACCCCGGTCTCTAATTAGGAACACTATATTAACCTGGGCATTGCAAGCCAACCTTACTGATCAACCATTGTGTATTCATTGTGTGTTTGGCTTCCTGTTTCCTGCTTGCCGTGTGCTCTTCATTTGTCTCTGTTACTGACCTTGGCGTGTTCTCGACTATTCCTGTCTGCTCGTGACCCTGACCTTTTGGCGTGTCCCTGACTATCCCTGCTTGCCTGTGACCCTGAACCTTTGGCGTGTACTCTGTTGTTCCTGTCTGCTAGTTGTCCTGACCTCTGCCTTATCCCTTTGTTATCCTTGTTCTAGCCTGCTGCTTCCTTCTCCTGTAGTCTACCGTGAGCGTGAGCTGTGAGACCCTAGGGCAGTGATGGCAAACCTTGGCACCCCAGATGTTTTGGAACTACATTTCCCATGATGCTCCACTACACTTCAGAGTGCGCGAGCATCATGGGAAATGTAGTTCCAAAACATCTGGGGTGCCAAGGTTCGCCATCACTGCCCTAGGGGCCGCGACCTGGAGCCAGACTGCAGCGCAGTCCATCCTCACCATTAGAGGCTCTGGTGAACACCTGCTGGGTCTTAGACTCCACACCCTGGGGAATCTATGCTCTAGCTCCCACTGGGATCTGTGTTAGTGATCCAGTAGGCCTGCTTCCTGAACCTCCCTGGGTACTATCCGCAGCAGTGAGTCCTAGGGTCCACTATCTTAGCGGTGCACTTCCGAATCCTATGGAGTGCATCTGTCACCTGGTCTCAGGTGACCTGACAGTTTGATCAGCCATGGACCCGGCTGACGTGCCGCTTCTTGCAGACGATCCATTGCACGGCTTAGTTCGCAGACTTGAGACCCAGGAATCACATCAGACCCTGGTGATGCAATTCTTTCAGGATTTGGCCTCCCGTTTTGAACAGGTTCAGGTCTCATTAGGATCCCCGGTTCAACAGCCTCAACCGCTATCTGCTGCTGCACCTATCGCACCAGTCGCAGCCACACATTCATTACAACTGTCAGTTCCGGGCCGCTTCTCTAGGGACTCCGAGGCCTGCAGGGGGTTCCTTAGACAGTGCACAATTCATTTTGAACTCCAGCCCCAAAACTTCCTGTCCGATCGGGCGAAGGTAGCCTATATTATATCCCTCCTGTCCGGCGAGGCTTTATCCAGTGGTTTCTAGCCTGTCTGATTTCTTAAAACTTTTTTTTTTTCTTAAAACTTTTTCAGAATATCTTCGAGGAACTGGGTCGTGTCTCCTCAGCGGCCAGCGCTCTTTGACGTCTCCGTCAAGAGTCCGCTTCTGTGGGACAGTATGCTCTTCAGTTCCGTATTCTTACATCTGAATTGAGCTGAAATAATGAGGCCCTAGTTGCAACCTTTTTAAATGGCCTCTCTGATAGAGTGAAGGATGAATTAGCAGGAAGATCCCTCCCTGCTGATCTGGACGTTGTCATCACCTTGTGTAACCAGGTCGATATTCGCTTTCAGGAGAGGGCCCTGGAAAAAAGACGCCAGCACTCCCCTTCTTTAGGCAGTCTGAGCTCCCTGTCCCTTCTCTTCAATCTGAGGAGCACCCATGCCTGCTGAGGAACCTATGCAGCTGGGCCAGTCCAAGTTATCTCCCAAAGGACGCGCTAAGCGCAGAACTCTGGGCCTGTGCCTCTACTGTGGGGTCAAAAGTCATTTTCGTGACACTTGTTCTCTTCGTCTGGAAAAACGCTTGGGGCTAATACATATGGAAGGTGGAGTATTAGACTCTGAAATATCACCTTTACTGTCTCGTCTTTTCCTTTCTGTATTCCTTCATGTCGGCGCTTCCTCTCGTTCGGTCTTGGCACATCTGGATTCCGGAGCCGCTGGCAATTTCATGGATTGGGAAACTGCATCTTCCATGAGACTTACGCTTTTGCCCCTTACAACACCATTGGTGGTCTTGGCGATTGATGGCACTGTTCTCCCAGGGGGCCCTATCCGCTTCCAGACCCTTCCTGTTAAGATGTCGGTAGGGACACTCCACCAGGAGTAGATATCCTTCCTTGTCTTACCTAAGGCTTAATCTCCTATCATATTAGGTCTTCCTTGGTTACGGCTCCATTCTCCACACATTGACTGGACTGCTGGACAGATCCTGGCTTGGGGTACCTCCTGTTCCTCTTCCTGCCTACTTAAGGTTACCCAAAAAGAGAAACTTCCTGTTGCCACCATCCCAGTATCTTCTGCGATTTGTGGGATGTGTCGTGCAATAGTCGGACTGATCATCTCTAGATCACGTGGCACTCTGGATGAGGAGCCCACCTACAAACCTGAGCCGATCATTCACTCCAGTTTGCATAACCATTTACCTTTGCCTGTCCCTAAACTCCCTTGGATGCACAGCCAGGCTAACTTGTCCGCAAGTTTCACAGTCGCTATGCCCTGTGATGCAATTGAGATAGTCGCTACACCTGGCGATACTATTCAGTCGGCCTCTGCACCAGTTATGACAGTCCAGCCCATACCCAGTGAGCTTCCTGCTTCTTGTTCAGGACCTTCTGTAACCTGGCCTCACCCTACTGCTACTACGTATGTTCAGACCTGTTTAAGAAGCTCAATCCATCCTTTGGATAGACTGCCACATTAGGCTAGGTGGGGTTTTCAATCTTTTTCTCAGGGCTCTCTGCATTCTGTTTATGTTTCAGCTATCCAGCTTGACTCTTGTGACATATCACCTTCTAACCAACCTGACCTCGGGGATCAATTGTCCTCTGCCCAGTCTGTTGGTCCTGTGCTGGATGTCCAGCTCACCTTTAAGGGTTTGGGGAACCCTGCTCAGACTCCTGATGGTCTTCTCATGCCCTTACCCATTCTTAAAAAGCCTTTAGTCCTCAATAAGTCCTCTCGTCCTCTCCCTACCTTGGTTCTGTTCTCTGAGGATAATCTAAAGTACAAGGTTAGTCAAGTTTTGGATTCCCGGCTTTGTAAAGGCATTCTTCAGTACCTCGTACATAGGAAAGGGTTTGGTCCTGAGGAGAGGTCTTGGATCACTGCATCTGAGGTCTTTGCTCCTCGTCTGTTGAGGAGGTTCCATCTGGAGTTTCCCTTTAAGCCTGGGCCCAGGAGGGGGAGGGGGAGGCCTCCTAAGAGGAGGGGTACTGTCATAGTTATGCAGTAAAGTGTGTCTGTCAGCTCACCTTTCCTTCTGTGTTCACCTTTATGCCCCGTACACACGGTCAGATTTTCCGATGGAAAATGTCCGATCGGAGCGTGTTGTCGGAAATTCCGACCGTGTGTGGGCTCCATCAGACATTTTCCATCGGATTTTCTGACACACAAAGTTTGAGAGCAGGCTATAAAATTTTCCAACAACAAAATCTGATCGCGTCAATTCCGACCGTGTGTGGCCTGTTCCGACGCACAAAGTGCCACGCATGCTCAGAAAAAATTCCGACACGGAACAGCTCGGTCTGGTAAAATTAGCTTTCGCAATGGATACAGCACTTTCGTCATGCTGCAATGTTCCAAATGGTTTAATACAGCGCACTCTCTTCTTCTTTAAAATGTGGGCAGAATGAAGTAGTTTTGCTGCTCATATTCACACACACTTCTCACAAACGTCTTTCTTTATTTTTTATTGGGATTACCTGAATATATTTTTATTTGGTCACATCTGACATAAATAATTTTTTTTTTTTTTTAAAGCCATTTTTATTTTAGATTTTATGTTAGTATTTTTTCAAAGGCTGGTCTTTGTTTAATGCTATTTTTGGTTTTACTCCAGAATATTTTTGTGTGTGTTTTGTGTGTCAAGTTACCACAACACCACTGATATCTTTTATTATTGAAGCTCAAGGAGATTGTTTGGTGTTGGTGTCCCTTGTTAATTTCACATTGTATATTTGAAATGTACCTGAATCCTCACAAACAAACTGTCCTTTTTGAAGTAAAACACACATAGGCAAGTATAATTCAAACCATAATTCCTTTATTATGGGCTCAGAACCAAAGAAAGAGGGAGGCAACGCTGGATAAACAGCAGAAATTAGCGAAGCCTTTGACCCCCAGGGCAGACATCAATTCTTGAACATCAAAATTGGTGGCCTGAGGAGTCCATATGTAAGGGAGGGCAGTCTGGTCCAGAAGTCCCAGAGATCCGGAAAGCAGCAGATGACAGATGTCCCCAGGCTGTGGTACCACAAGAGGCTCCATCTTTTGCCAGACCAGACTGGATCCAGGGTCCTCACTTTCTGGTCTTCCTTCCACGCTTCCTTCCAGGCTGTGGCTCTGCTGTTGGAGATGTGGCAGAAGGAGGAGTAGGACCTGGAGGAGGAGGAGGACTAGTAGGACCTGGAGGAGAAGGAGGAGGAGGACCTGGAGGAGGAAAAGGAGGACCATGTGTGAGGTCACAAAGGTGGGTATCAGATGTTATTTGGGCCCTCAACCTCTTATTGAGAGCCTCCAACATTAAGGACTCACACATGAGTTGTTGTCCCTCCTCCATTCTCTGCATTTTACAGGCAATGATGGCAGCGAAGTCCTCCTCCATGGTGTGTGGTGCTCCCAGGGCCTCTGTAGCCCTCCAAAAGAGGGTACTCCTCCTCCTGCCACTTTCTCTTTCCAGGTGTAGGGGAGGGACCTGCAGATCAGGTAGCCTGCTCAGCCCGGCCACCTCCTGGCTGAGACTTCCCTGTGTATGAAAAAGGGACATGGTTTTAGTTTTTGCATCATCAATCACAATCATAAATTAGTACTCCAAACTAACATCTAGTTAACATCATTGATTGGACAAGCAGAAATATTTAGAGAAATGCTATACCTGGCTCAATCTGGGCTCCTCCACATGTTGCTGTCTGGAAGGCCCAGGTTGGGTGTCAGAAGCCTCAGCTGGAGGGGAAGGAAGCGTGGAAGGAAGACTGGAGAGTGATGACCCGGGTTCAGTCTGGCCTGCCAGAAAATGCAGCCTGTCATAGTACCACATCCTGGGGACATAGATGTCATCTGCTGCTCCGGATCTCTGGGAATCCTGAACTTTCTGGCGCTCCCTTACATATGTGCTCCTCAGGCCACCAATTAGGATCTTCAAATATGTGATGTCTGCCATGGGGATCACCTGCTTCACAATTTTCAACAATTGATCCAGCGCTGCCTTCCTCTTTGTTTGGTTCCTGTAATGTGGGTGGTTGATCTCCCACAGACAAGGCAGCTCCCTGAACATGTCAATGAATATTGCCATGAAGTCAGTATCTTTAAAGATATCCATTTTCACTGCAAGACACAACACAAGACAAACCCTAATGTCAGGCCAAACTCTCCTAATCTTGTTACAATATAGGCCTCAATGTAGAAGCAGTATTGGCACAAGTATGTCTCTTACCTTCGTTCTTACGATCAGCGCCTCCAATGCTCCTTCCCCCGCTCACAGATCGTACGTAATACGCACGTGTGGTACGCTTTATACACACTGCGCATGCGTGTAACTCCGTCCACCCCTGACGTTCTTTCTAGTCTATTCCCCGCCCCCTTTTGTTCTGCGCAGTGGGGGAAGAGCACATGGCGGATAGACAGCAGGTGCGTGCTAATTACAGGAACGAGGAGGAGGAAAGCTCGGATCCGGAGACGTCCCGATCCAGAAGGAGATTTAAGGCCTCAAATATGTCCTTTGGGGAGATGTTGGAGATGGTCGACATCCTGAAGAAGGCCGACTATGATGGAAAGTATGGACCTTACCCCAACCCCAATGTCCGAAAGGCCAAGATCATGGCGAAAGTAGTCAAGAGTCTGCACCGGCATTTCGGGGTACGACGATCAAAAGATCAGCTCAGGAAGCGGTGGTCGGACCTCAAATTATGAGAACATAAGCAGAGAATGCTGCAAAAAAGTAAGTAGTTGTGCTGTGTTCCTATTCTTTATGTTTATTACGTTGGTGCTGCTCCATGTGCTTTTCTTAAAAGTGTACATTTTAAAATGTCAACTTTCATGTACATGGGCACATTATTCTTTCGTATCAAACGTTTCTCTTTCGAACTATAAAACACCATTGTTTTGGCCATATGCATTTGGCCAGATTTTTTACACCCTACTTGTATGAAACTAATTTGGTGGTGTAGATGGCTTTGTTACTAGAATGAAATGCAAACTAGATTCTGTATAAGGAGAGGACACTGAGCAGCTGTTTTCACATCTGGACGCTGGAGCACTAGTGTGGGACACCAGAACACCATTTTTATTAGGGGGGCCACACAGGTACTCCAGTGTATACTATAGGGGGGTCTCCATCTGTGAAGCTTGTACAAAACAGGTAAAGTATTGCAGCTTGACAAAGGACACTGAAAACGCTACATCTTGGAACTCTGCTAAATTTGACAATTGTACCCCACTTCCAAGCAATGTTTCCTATTTATAGTTCTGCCATCAAATATCTGTGTCCTAAGTATAGCATTTTTGTTTTACATAGGGGAGAAAAGACTCGGAGCACAGACCCCCCACCTCTGGAAGAGGGGAAATACCCCCAACCCAAGAAGAGCAGGAGGAGGAAGACATGGCGGAAATTGTCACCACAACAGATGAGTGTCTGCGACCACAGGCTCAGGTAAGAGATGGATGCCGGCATATTTTTGATACCTGTTTTTGTTTTGCTCTCTTTTTAGGTGATCGTGATGTTGTGGATCCAGATCCTTTCACATCAGAAAGTGCCCAGATCCTGATCGGGGAGATCATGGGGTGTAATTTACAATTGGAAAACCTCAAGAAAAACATCAATGATGTTATCCAAAAAAATAAGAACATCATTGATCTTTTGGGTCGAGTTTAAAACCCCTCAAAATCACTTTCTTCTTTTGTGTTCTACAAATTTTAAAATGTTTTAGCGATTTTTCTAAAAGCTAAATTTGGAGGATGCACACAGTGTGCCAACATGTGCTATCTGCCATCACGGGAGATCAATGGACGCGTTTTGGGGGTGCAACCCCTTCCTCAATAATAAAGTAGCTGAGAGGAAGGGGTTTCTCCCCCAAAACACGTCCCTTGATCCCCCGTGATGGCAGCTAGCACATGTTGAAATTCGTAAATTGGTGTGCATCTTCCAAATTTGGCTTTTCCTGGGGTGACTTCACCCCATCTGAACGCAATATCAAACACAGTTCCTAAATACTCATGTCTGATATTGCCTTCAAGTTCTACCTAATGTGAACTTTGTAAGTTCCAAGATTTGTGTCTTTCTTGTTGGTTTTACACATGCCTGTTTTATCTTAAATGGACATTTCTATTTGTAATAATGCAACCCCAAAAATTGTTATACAACAAACATGTTGGTTTGTTTTAAAAACCTTTTCTAAATGCACATGTGATTGTGCAGGTATTAAAATGATTGTTAATGAAGAATGTGTGGATTATTGTGTTAACGCTAAAACACTTTGGTGGTGATGTAATTGGTGTTTTCTGTGAAAATGGGGGTTATTTCCTAAGGGCAAATCAGTGCAGTTGCAAGTGCACTTGTAGTGCAAAGTGTCTTTGCCTTTAGTAAATAACACCCAACAGTGCTTTGTATAAAGTTACACAATCACGCCATTACCTAAAAATCCAGCATGCATGAGAACAAAGGGGACATTCACAGCATATTACAATCATGGTAATTAGGGAATGAGGAAAGAAATACAATATATTAGCAAACATTCAATACAATAAAATGTGATATTAAAAGGATAAAAATCTTACCTTAATATACTCCTTCTGCAGGACCTGGATGATGGCAGAACAGGTCTCTGGGATAATGATCCCCAGAGCCTGGGGAGAGATGCCTGTCGAGAACTTGAGGTCCTGCAGGCTTCTCCCTCTCGCCAAGTACCGCAGGGTAGCGATGAGCCTCTGCTCCGGAGTGATGGCTTGCCTCATGCAGGTATCCTGCCTGCTGATATAGGGGGTCAGCAAAGCCAACAAACGGTGAAATACGGGGTCCGTCATCCTGAGAAAGTTCCTGAAATCATCAGGATTATTCTCACGGATCTCACGGAGCAAAGGCATATGAGAGAACTGGTCACGCTGAAGCAACCAATTCTTGGTCCATGAACTCCTCCCCACCCTGTTCATGGACTGGACTTGTGTCAAGGTCAGGACCCCAACACCAAGCCCCTGCACAGCACGAACTCTATGAGGAGTACGTATACTCAACATGGCTAGAAAACAGTCGGCTGCTCAGAACGAAGTAACAGAACGCACTGAAGAACAGCATGGCCTGTGAAGAGCGACCTGAAAAATAGCAACGAGCGGGCAAGATCACACAGAAAACTCCGATACGAACTTACTACACGCACTGAAGAGCAGATACAAACCCACAAGCACAAACTGAACGGCAGAAAACGATCTGAAAGCCACGAGTCTGAAAAAGCGCGAATCGTCTCTCAAACTTTTACTAACACGAGATTAGCAAAAGGAGCCCAAAGGGTGCCGCGCTTGGTTCTGAACTGGCCTTTTCTAGTCTTGTCGTACGTGGTGTACGTGACCGCGTGGTTGGCGATCGGAAATTCCGACAACTGTGCGACCGTGTGTACGCAAAACAAGTTTGAGCCAACATCCGTCGGAAAAAATCCTAGGATTTTGTTGTCGGAATGTCCGATCAATGTCCGATCGTGTGTACGGGGCATTAGAGGCCAGCCGGCCTCACCTGACTGTTTAAATAATCTTCCCTCAGCATAGCTCCACCCCGGTCTCTAATTAGGAACAATATATTAACCTGGGCATTGCAAGCCAACCTTGCTGATCAACCATTGTGTATTCATTGTGTGTTTGACGTCCTGTTTCCTGCTTGCCATGTGCTCTGCATTTGTCTCTGTTACCGACTTTGGCGTGTTCTCGACTATTCCTGTCTGCTCGTGACCCTGACCTTTTGGCGTGTCCCGACTATCCCTGTTTGCCTGTGACCCTGAACCTTTGGTGTGTACTCTGTTGTTCCTGTCTGCTAGTCGCCCTGACCTCTGCCTTATCCCTTTACTATCCTTGTTGTTCTAGCTTGCTGCTTCCTTCCCCTGTAGTCTACCCTGAGCGTGAGCTGTGAGACCCTAGGGGCCACGACCTGGAGCCAGACTGCAGTACAGTCCATCCTCACCACTAGAGGCTCTGGTGAACACCTGCTGGCTCTTAGACTCCGCACCCTGGGGAATCCATGCTCTAGCTCCCACTGGGATCTGTGTTAGTGATCCAGTAGACCTGCTTCCTGAACCTCCCTGGGTACTCTCCGCAGCAGTCAGTCCTAGGGTCCACTATCTTAGCGGTGCACTTCCGACTCCTATGTAGTGCATCTGCCACCTGGTCTCAGGTGATCTGACACTCTTCTTCTTTATAAAATGCTATAATAATGAAGTTGCTTTGCTGCTGAGTTCTGACAAACATATTTTGGATTATTTCTAGTGATCTCCTGAATAATATTTGTTTTAGTTGTTTTTTTTTTCTCGTGATCTCCTGAATAATATTTGTTTTTGTTGGGGTTTTTTTCTTGTGATCTCCATAATTTTAATTTTCGTTTTGTGTGTCAAGTTACCACAACACTATTATTATCTTGTATTTTTTAACCTCAAAGATACAACTATGTTGGTGTCCCTTGTTAATTTGACATTGTATTTTTAAAATGTACCTGCCTACTCACAAACAAACTGTCCTTTTTGAAGTAAAACACATAGGCAAGTATTTGTCCAAACAAAAATTTAAAATTTAATAGGGAGCACAAGGTCATAACAAAATAAAGAGGAAGGCAACGCTGGAGGAACAGTTGGAATTGGTGAAGCCTTTGTACCCCGGGGCAGACATCAATTATTTAACTGTCAAAATTGGTAACCTGAGGAGTCCATTTAATAGGGAGCACAATATGGTCCAGGACTCCGAGAGATCGGGAGCAGCAGCCTGCATTTTTTTCCAGACCACACCAAACCCAGGCCATCACTCTCAACACTTCCTTCCACGCTTCCTTCCATGTTGCTGTGGTGGGTTGGGTGGCTCTGGAATTGCTGGAGGTGGTGGAGGAGTATGGTCCAACTCACACAGGTGGGTTTGAGTTGTGTGAGTACGCCCCTCATCCCCTTGTTTAGGGCCTTCAGAATAATTTCTTCACGGATCGTGCGTTGGCCCTCCTCCATGTGTTCTAGTTTGCTTGCAGTGACACATCCAAATGCCTTTTGGCCACCAGGCATCGTGTTAAGTGCCGCAGTAGCCTGTTTTAGGAAAACAGCTGCGGACGCCTCAAGATTCCTTGCCTTCCTGGTCCTTTTGGTTGGAGGGCGGAGGGGAGGAACCTGGGATTCTGTCAGGCTGCTTGCCATGGCCTCCTCCTGGCTGAGACTTTCCTGTGTATGAAAATGGTACATAGTTTTAGGTTTTTGGTCATCAATCACACACAATTTTGAGCTCATGACTGTTGCAAATTGAATGTTAACAGACAGAAAAGACTATCATTCTGAGCCCAGCATTTTTCATTCTTGTCCCAATCATTTTTGGCTATTACTGTCTATTGATATGTAAACCATTTTGTTAAATTTGAAATTAGTGATCAATAACATCTAGTTAACATTATTCAAATTTTGACAAGAAATATGTTCAACAATGCTATACCTGGGTCAAGCTGGGCTCCTCCACATCTTCTTCCTGGGTGGAAGGCCCAGGTTGGACTTCAGGAGCCTCAGTTGATGTGGAAGGAAGTGTTGAAGGAAGTGTTGATAGTGATGGCCTGGGTTCCATCTGGTCGGACAAAAAACGCAGTCTGTCGTAGTACCACAACCTGAGGACATATATGTCATTTGCTGCTGCTCCGGATCTCATGGAATCCTGGACCTTCTTGCACTCCCTATTATATGT
This sequence comes from Aquarana catesbeiana, assembly GCF_042186555.1. NCBI lineage: Eukaryota > Metazoa > Chordata > Amphibia > Anura > Ranidae > Aquarana > Aquarana catesbeiana. The sequence goes on along the minus strand of NC_133331.1, from coordinate 207,560,861 downwards.
GCTCCTAAGGCTTCCAATTTGGCCTTTAAATAGTTAATGTCTGCCGTGGGATACACAGGCTTCACCAATTCCAACAGTTTATCCAGCGCTGCCTTTCTCTTTTGCTTGTTTGAAGAGTCCCTGCACTGGACTTGCCAGAGACATGGCAGCTCCCTGTACTTGTCTATGAAGTTGGTCAGGGTCTGTGAATTTATCCACCATTTTAGCTGCAAGACACAACACAAGACAAACCCTAATGTCAGGCTAAACTCTACTAATCTTGTCCCAATATAGGCCTCAATCTATAAGCAGTATAGGCCACTAACCACTGATGCCCCAAGTTACAATTGTACCTTCATTTGAACAATCAGCGCTAACGATCCTCCATCCTCCACTTAAAGATCATACGTGTTATGCTTTATATACACTGCACATGCGTCAAACTCCGCCCTGTCCTTCTTTCTAGTGTATTCCTCCGCCTCTTCTATTTTGGGGCAGCACATGGTGGAGACACAGCAGGTGTGTGCTATTATCAGCAACGACGAGGAAAGCCCAGAGCAAGGCAGTTCCAGATCCAGGAGGAGATAGAAGGCCTCAAATATGTCCTTTGAAGAGATGGTGGAGATGGTGGACATCTGGAAGAGGACAGACCATGATGGGAAGCATGGACCGTACAGAAAACCAAATGTGAAAAAGGCCAAGATCATGACTAAAGTTGTGAGAAGTCTGCACAGGACTTGTGGGGTTTGAGGTTCATGGGCACAGTAATCATTCGTATTAAACATCGTTAGTTCGACCACTAATACAATGTTTTTGGCAGATGCAGGTTAACTACATTTGTTCATTCCTATTTGTATTAAAAGAGTTTAATACATTGTTGTCTAGATGTATTTGAAACTATAATGAAATGCCAACTTGATTCAGTGTAAGAAGAGGACACTCAGCAGCTGTTTACACATCTGGACGCAGGAGCACTAGTGTGGGACACTATAACCTTTTTATGGTGTCCCACATAGGTGCTCCAGTGGATACTAGGGGTCTTTCCAGCTTTTGAAAGTGAAAAAATCATCTCTTCAGCTTGGAACTCTGCCAAAACAGACAATTGGACAACACTTCCAAGCAATGTTTCATATTACTATTTCTAGCCTCAAATATCTGTCTGCTAAGTATACCTTTTTTGTATTCACATAGGGGAGAAAAGAATTGGGGCATCTGAGGACTAGGGATGAGCCCAACACCCCCCTGTTCGGTTCGCACCAGAACCTTCGAACAGACCGAAAATTCGCACGAACGTTAGAACCCCATTGACGTCTATGGGACTCGAACGTTCAAAATCAAAAGTGCTCATTTTAAAGGCTAATTTGCAAGGTATTGTCCTAAAAGGGTTTGGGGACCCAGGTCCTGCCCCAGGGGACATGTATCAATGCAAAAAAAGCTTTAAAAACGGCCGTTTTTTCAGTAACAGTGATTTTAATGATGCTTAAAGTAAAAAAAAAAAAAATAGTGAAATATTCTTTTAAATATCGTACCTGAGGGGTGTCTATAGTATGCCTGAAAAGTGGCGCATGTTTCCCGTGCTTAGAACAGTCCCTGCACAAAATGACATTTTTAAAGGAAAAAAAGTCATTTAAAACTGCTTGCGGCTTTAATGTAATGTCGGGTCCTGGCAATATGGATGAAAATCAGTGAGACAAACGGCATGGGTACCCTCCAGTCAATTACCAGGCCCTTTAGGTCCTGTATGGATATTAAGGGGAACCCCGCACCCAAATTTAAAAAAAAGGAAAGGCGTGGGGCCCCAAGGCCCTATATACTCTGAACAGCAGTATACAGGCGGTGCAAACAAGACAGGGACTGTAGGTTTGTTGTTAAGTAGAATCTGTTTGTAATTTTAAACTGGTACATTTTTAAAGTGTAGCTCCAGCCAAAAATTCTGTTTTAAGCTTTTTGGAAAACATAGGGAACGGTTATCACCCCTGTGACATTTGGTTTGCTGTCTGTGCTCCTCTTCAGAAGATTTCACCTCACTTTTTGTCCCAATGACAAATGTTTTTTGAAAATGTGGGGTTTTTAGTGAAACAAGGATTGGTGATAAAGCATCAGTGGAAAGGAGAAAAGTGTTTCCCACATTAACTCTTACAGGAGAGAACTTCCCTTCCTATGGGGTAGATTTCATCTCACTTCCTGTTGTCTCCTTCCGTTTGCAAGTAGGAGTCGTTTGTAAGTTGGATGTTTGAAAGTAGGGGCCTGCCCTATATACTCAGCAGAAATGTGGGCCTTAGGTGTTGTGGCCTCAACACTGAAAGCCCTCACAGGGCCCTGCTGTGAAATATTAGATCAAGAATTGTAATTACATGCCCCTGTTGAACAGGGCCAGAAAAATTGGGCCTTTGGTGGTGGTGGTGCTGGTGGCACAACACCGTAAGTCCTCACAGTTAATCTTGGTGGGCGCAGAAATGGGCCCTGCTGTGAAATATTAGATCAAGAATTGTAATTACATGCTCCTGTTGAACAGGGGCTGAAAAATTGGGCCTTAGGCACTGGTGCTGGTGCCACAACACTGCAACCCCTCACAGATACTCTAGTTGGAACACCGGAACGAGCACTGCTGCAAAGTATTGCATCAAAAATTGTAATTACACGCCCCTGTTAAACAGGGGCTGAAAAATTGGGCCTTAGGCACTGGTGGCAGCGCCCAGAACCAAAAATGTTCTTACAAGCTATCAGCATGATCATTGAGGAGGAAGAGGATAGTCACTCAGCATAACAGGATAGTTACTCAGCATCAGCATAGGCAGTCTTTGAAGGGATCTGAGATTTCAAAAAAAATTATTCGGTTACATCAGCATCAGGTGCTTGGTAGCTGGTGGTGATCCAAGACTGATTCATTTTTATGAAGGTCAGTCGATCAACCAAGTCGGTGGACAGACGCATCCTGTGATCGGTTACAAAGCCTCCAGCAGCACTGAATGTGCGTTCCGAAAGAACGCTGGATGCAGGACAGGCAAGTAGCTCAATTGCATACTGTGCAAGCTCTGGCCAGTGATCCATCCTCAAGACCCAGTAACCCAGAGGATTTTCGGTGGGAAAGGTGTCCAAGTCAGATCTTGCCCCTAGGTATTCCTGCACCATGTAAAACAGACGCTGCCGATGGTTGCTGGAACCGATCATACCTTGGGGCTGCGGACTAAAAAATTGTCTGAACACATCGGTCAGACGGCCACCTTCTCCACCTCTCCTTCTTTGACTGACCGAAGCCTCAGCAACACATTGTCCAGAAACAGGAGTTTGTAATCTCCCAGTCTCTGGGTACGTGTTGCACAGACCTTTCTGCAAGGCCTCCTGAAGATGTTTCATCCTCTGCTCCCTCTGCAACGGCAAGATAAAGTCTGCAACCTTACCCTTGTAACGTGGATCAAGGAGGGTTGCCAACCAGTATTGGTCCTTCTCCTTGATACCACGAATACGAGGATCCTTCCGCAGGCTTTGCAGGATCAGGGAGGCCATGCAGCGTAGGTTTGCTGAGGCATTTGGTCCGGAGTCCTCTGGGTCACTAAGGATGACATGGTCCGCAGCCACCTCCTCCCAGCCACGTACAAGTCCATGTGTTTCTTGGGACTGATCCCTTAAAGACTGCTGCAGATGCTGAGTGCAAGGCTCAACATCCATACTGACACAATCCTCCTCCTCCTCCTCCTCCTCTTCCTGTGTGATCGGCGGGCACGCAGGAACACTGTCTGGATAAAGGGGGCCTTGAGAGCTAAGGAAGTCCTCCTCTTCCTGCCTCTGTTCTGCCTCAAGTGCCCTGTCCATTATTCCACGCAGCGTGTGCTCCAACAGGTGGACAAGGGGGACAGTGTCACTGATGCATGCACTGTCACTGCTCACCATCCTCGTGGCCTCCTCAAATGGTGACAGGACAGTGCATGCATCCCTGATCATGGCCCACTGGCGTTGGAAAAAAAAAAACAAGCTCCCCTGACCCTGTCCTGGTGCCATAGTTGCACAGGTACTCATTGATGGCCCTCTGCTGCGTGTGCAGCCGCTGCAGCATGGCCAACGTTGAGTTCCATCTGGTGGGCATGTCACAGATTAGGCGGTTCTTGGGCAGGTTAAATTCCTTTTGGAGGTCTGCCAGCTGAGCACTGGCATTATGTGACCAGCGGAAATGCACACAGACTTTCCTGGCCTGCCCCAGGACATCCTGTAAGCCTGGGTACCTGCCCAAGAACTGCTGCACCACCAAGTTAAGGACGTGAGCCAAACAGGGCACATGGGTCAGTTGTCCCTGTCAGAGGGCGGAGAGGAGGTTGGTACCATTGTCGCAAACCACCATTCCTGCCTTAAGTTGGCATGGCGTCAACCACCTCTGAACCTGCCCCTGGAGAGCTGACAGAACCTCTGCCCCAGTGTGGCTCCTGTCCCCCAAGCACACCAGCTCAAGCACCGCATGGCATCTTTTGGCCTGCGTACTTGCATAGCCCCTTGAACGCCTATGGAGCACCGCTGGTTCCGAGGACAAAGCACAGGAAGAGGCCATGGAGGAAGAAGAAGAGGAGGGGGTGGAGGAGAGAGGTGTGTCACAATCATTAGTAGTGGTATTTTGGAGGCGTGGTGGCAAAACAACCTCCAACACTACTGCACCTTGTCCTGCATCCTTCCCAGCTTCCAGCAGAGTCACCCAATGCGCGGTGAAACTTAGGTAATGTCCCTGTCCATGCCTGCTGGACCATGAGTCAGCGGTAATATGCACCTTACCACTGACCGCCCTGTCCAGTGAGGCATGGACATTGCCTTCCACATGCCGGTAGAGAGCCGGAATCGTGTTCCATGAGAAAAAGTGGCGTTTGGGTATCTGCCACTGAGGAACCGCACATTCCACAAACTCACGGAAGGGGGCAGAGTCTACCAACTGAAAAGACAGCAGTTGAAGTGCTAGCAATTTTGCCAAGCTAGCATTCAACCTGTAAGGAAACTAGCAGAATTCACCTGGCACATGCTGGTGCGCATGCGCGCGCACAGGGGAGACCACAGATGCCCGTGCGTACTTGTGTGCATGCGTGCGCACGACGCACAGCGTGCATGTGCGGGAGCGCGCCCTAGCGCCAGTTGGCACCAGTGGGCCTATTTAAAGGAGGCCCCAGCTACTGATCGGTGCTGACTGGTCTTCAGCTGTGTTCCTATTACTCTGAACCTGTGTTATTCTGCCTGATTCCCGTTGCTGACCTTGGCTCCTGTTTACCCGGCTCTGAACTCTGTTATACCTGATCCCTGGTTCCTAATCCCGGCTTCCCATCTGACCCGTCTCTGCCTGATGTTCCGGTACCCTGCTGCCCGCCTGTTGATGAACCCGGCTTCCCATCTGAGCCGTCTTTGCCTGATGTTCCAGTACCCTGCTGCCTGCCTGTTGACAAACCTGGCCATCTCCGTGACCTGGCCCTGGTGCCCAGCTTGGCCCAGCACAACTACCCGAGTGTCTGCAACTACAGTCCTGCGACCAGCTGTGACTACCTGCTCTGCAACTACAGTCCTGCGACCAGCTGCGACTTCCTGCAAAAGGGTTCCTGGTTTCCACATTCAGGCACTCCTGTTCATTGGCTCCTTCTGTTTCACTCTCAGCGGGACCTGGACTGGAGATACACGAGAGGCCGACCTCGTCAATTCAGTCTCCCTTCAGGTACGTGACACAACCGCTGGGCATGTGGATGGCTGGGAGTGAACTTCTTTCGGCGGTGCAGCAGCTGGGGCAGGGGAATTTGCCTGGTACAATCTGACGTCAGTGTACCGAAAGCAGATTGCCCTCAAGTACTTGGCTGACACACCTAATTCTACACCTTCATTCCTCTCAGTGCAAGTCTCAGAGAGGACTGAAGGTATAGTGGGGTTGGAGATCTCAGCTGATGAGGAGCAAGGAGAGGTCCTCTTTGTTCTTTGGTGTGGGTCTTTTAGATACACTTGCCAACGAACTGCATGGCCAGTCAACATATGTCTGGTCAAGCATGTGATGTCCAAGCGGGAGATGTTTTGGTCACGCGAGATACGCTTGAGACATATGTTGCAAATAGCAGCGGTGCGATCTGATGCACTCGTCTCAAAAAAGGCCCACACCAAAGAACTTTTGGAATAACGTGCAGAGACAGCAGCGCCCTGCACATGCGAAGCTTTGGGGTGTGATGCAGTCAGTGTGCTGCCCTTAGGCTGGCCCCTGGAGGGCATCCTGCCTCTTTGGTGATGTGCCTCCTCCTCCTCTCTCCTATCAGGCATCCACGTTGAGTCAGTGACCTCATCATCCCCTCCCTCCTCATCACTGGAGCAAACCTGGCAGTATGCTGCAGCAGTGGGAGCATGACTGCCAGATTGCTGTCCTTCTTGGGCACCCCCTCTGTCCGTGCTCACGTTACTGCCTTCATCTAGCTCAGTATCATCATCAGAGCCTTCTAAACGCTGGGCATCCTGCTGGAGCATGTACCCAACACTGTGGTCAAACAGTTCGAGTGACTCCTCAGGAGGACATGGTGGGGCTAGGGAAGGAGTCACTGACGCCATTGAGCCGAGGGAAGAGGCCGCGTTGGCAGCTGCTTTGCCAGACAAAGTACCCTGAGCATGGGTGAGAGAGGATGAGTAGGATGAGGACAGCTTGGTCATCCACTCAACCAAGTCTTCTGCATGTTGCGGGTCAACACGGCCAGCTGCCGAAAAAAAGGCCAAGCGTGTCCCATGGCCACGTGCTGATGAGGATGCACCATCTCCACGACCAGCACTGTTGCCTCTAGACACAGAGCCTGCTTGCCCTCTTTTATTGGCTTGTGACTGTCTGCCTCTCCTTGTTGGCCTTTCAGACATACTAATGGCCTGTAGCTGCACTAAGCTGTGATAGATATATATATATATATATATATAGATAGATATATATATATATATATATATAGATATATATATATATATATATATATATATATCTATATATATATATATATATATATATATATACTGCAGCTAGCAAAATCAACTGCCTGCCTGTAGTATGAGAACACCACCAACCTTTCACAGGTAGCTTTAGCTGAACACTGTGCAGAGCTTGTAACAAACTAACTTGTAGCTTATTTAGCTGCCTGCGGTAGTGATAGAATCAGGAAAACACCACCAACCTTCTACAGGTAGCTTTAGCTGAACACTGTGCAGAGCTCGCAAAAAACTAACTTGTAGCTTATTTAGCTGCCTGCAGTAGTGATAGGATCAGGAAAACACCACCAACCTTCTACAGGTAGCTTTAGCTGAACACTGTGCAGAGCTCGCACTACACTAACTTGTAGCTTATTTAGCTGCCTGTGGTAGTGATAGAATCAGGAAAACACCATCAACCTTCTACAGGTAGCTTTAGCTGAACACTGTGCACTACACTAACTTGTAGTTTTAGCTGAACATTGTGCAGAGGTCACACTAAACTAACTTGTAGCTTTAACTGAACACTGTGAGGAGGACGCACTACACTAACTGTAAATAGTCTAGCTGCCTGACTGTGGTACTAATAGGATCAAAAGAACACCAGCAATTTTCTTCAGGTAGCTGTAAATACTGTAACAAGACAAGCCTGCCTGTCAGTAGCAAGATAACAGGAACGGATCTAGCTAAACTGAATACAGTGTGTGTATATATATATATATGACATGACATATATCCTAGCAATACGATATACAAACAGGCAAATAGTTATATTTAAAATGCTTAAAATGCTAAAAAATGCTAAAAAATGCTAGCATTTTTTAGCATTTTAAATATAACTATTTGCCTGTTTGTATATCGTATTGCTAGGATATATGTCATGTCATTAATTTTGTAGAACCACAATTTTAATATTTTTAATATGGTTTAGCATATTACTGTTGTCTATATTACTATTGTCTAGGTTTCCTAAGTAAGGGCAAACCATTTACTACACACCTATATTCTGTGCGGGAGAATTGTGCATAAATAACGTAATAGTTACTACTGTGACACACATGCAATGGACCCATATATTAGTAAGGTGTCACCAGGAAACCAGCACTGTATCAGGCTGTTCCACGGGGATTTAATCACTTCATTGGGGCTACCGGCTTTGGTCTGCATTGTCCCAGGGAAAATGGCCGCCGACACACAAAAACATGGCCGCTGGTATGGGGCTGCGGGCTTCGGTCTGCATTGTCCCAGGGAAAATGGCCGCCGACACACAAAAACATGGCCGCTGGAACACAAACGCATACCAAATATGGCCGCTGGAACAAAGGTGCACTAAGGACCGCACAGCATATAAAGATAGGGGAGACGATGCAGGGACCATGCTCCCGTGGAAGTCTGTGTGACGAAACGTACGTAGGGCGTGGCCTTTGACTGAACGCCTTGCTGACATCTCCCTGCAAAGCTGACGCTTAGGAACATCTTTGTAAACATTGTACACCGCTCATTTTTTCCATTACAATGTGAGTACCCTTTTTATCTGACCTAATAAATAGTGGTTTTAAACGGTTTCACACTATGGAATCCTTTCTTCTTATGTCCTTATGATATCATCCTGGTCCTGGTCTTGCCAAGCACTGCTGCACAGTGGCACATACTGTGACTACTCGTTACCCCTGCAGGGGATATACAGCTGGTGAGTCTCTGCACATCACAACGCGAGACACCAGCACTGGATTAACACCTGTTGTATGCTTTGAGGAATCCCACAAAGGACGCCTTTTTTCACTTATAGTGCACCGGGGACATACCCATATGAACTGTTTACTATCATAGAACCATTTGCATGGCACGTGTGTTTAGCACTTTTCAGAGTGACCTCTTCATAGGGCACTTGTCACTTTGTTATTTGCAACGTTTGTAGAACAACATTTTAATATTTATTTAGCACTAGACACTTTAGAATTTTTTTGCATGTCACGTGTGATGTATTTATTGTAACTTTGTGTTTTCTAGTGAAGCGGTCTAGACACAGACCGCTTCGTGCTCTTAGCAGTGGTTAATACTGTTTTTTCCTTTTGAGGGAATATAGCACTAGACACCTTGGATGCGATTTATTGCACTCATTATGCTTCTCATGTTTAAATCACCAGCCACTTTAACCCACAGGAGTGGTAATAACTGCCATACATATTTCACTTAAAGGAATACACACGTGACACTTTTGATAAAACTGTATATATGCAGACATTTCTTCTGCAACTTTGGGACAGCGCCACACTCACACACTTTTCTTTTTTCACTTTTTCCGCTCATTCCACCCCCTGTGGAGTCAGCGTATGTGAGGGCAGCAGTCTATCAATTTAGGAATATACTTCCCACCTAGGCTTATAATTACACCCATTAGCGCGGACTCCCTATTTCCTCTGTTACACTGTCTCTCTGTCTGTCTATCTATCTATCTCAATGCCGGAACAAACACTACACAGGGCCACCGTGCAGGCGGCCTTATATAGTGTGGGACATGTACTAAATCCCGTGAGCCATAATTGGCCAAATCCTCCTTGGCTTTGACCAATTATGGCTCTCTGTTCAGATGGCGCTGTGATTGGCAAGCATGCGGGTCATAGTGCATGCTTGGCCAATCATCAGCCAGCAATGCACTGCAATGCCACAGTGAATTATGGGCCGTGACACGCCACACGAATTTGACGAGAACGGCCCATATCGTTCGCAATTCGGCGAACGGGCGAACAGAAGATGTTCGCGTCGAACATGGGTTCGACTCGAACACGAAGCTCATCCCTACTGAGGACACCAGTAACCCCACACCTCCTGAAGAAGGGGAAATCAGCACACATCCTAAGGATGTGGATGCAGAACCTGAGGATGTGGATGCAGAGGTTCAGGAAGTGGTCGAAATGATGTCCACAACAGGCCAGTGTCTGAGACCACAGCTTCATGGAAATGGATGGATGCCTGCATATTTATAATACATGGTGTGTTTTTTTTATTTTTAGGTGATGTGGATGTTGTGGAAGAGGAAACTCACTCCAGCAGTGCAAGTGTACTCATCAGTGAGATCATGGTGAGTAATCAGGATTTAGAAAAGTTGAAGCAAAATATCAATAATGTTCAAAAAAGACTGACCAACATTAATGTTTTAGGCAAAATCTAACCCCCAAAAAATGCAAATTTTGTCGTTATTGTACGTTTTTTAAAAGTTTTAAAGTAATTGCAAAGCCAAATTTGGAAGATGCACACAGTGTGTCAACATGTGCTACCCTGTTTCCCCAAAAATAAGACCTAGCGTGATTGTTGGTGATGGCTGCAATATAAGCCCTACCCCTCAAATAAGCCCTAGTTAAAGTCCTTGTAGGTCTTATTTCAGGGTAGGGCTTATTTTCAGGAAAACAGGGTAGGGCTTATTTGGGGGGTAGGGCTTATATTGCAGCCATCATCGACAATCACGCTAGGTCTTATTTTCGGGGAAACAGGGTATCTGCCATCATGGGATATTACTGTACGCGTTTTGTGGGTGCAACCCCTTCCTCCAAACTAAAGTAGGTGAGAGGAAGGGGTTGCGCCCTCGAAACACATCCATTGATCCCCCATGATGGGAGCTAGCACATGTTGACACACTGTGGCTTATTTAAAAAAAGCAAAACAACTTTGCCCTACAAGTGCACTTGGAAGTGCACTTGTAGGGCAAAGTGGATTGTCCTTTCTCAAATAAGGCCCAGTGTTTCCATCATGGGGGATCAATGAACGTGTTTTGGGGGTGCAACCCCTTCCTCTCACCTACGTTAGTTTGGAGGAAGGGGTTGCACCCACAAAACACCTACATTGATATCCCATGATGGCAGATAGCACATGTTGACACACTATGTGTTTTGTGGCTTTAGCAAAATAGATGTAGGGAAAATACACACATCTTAGGCATGGGATTATGAGGGAAATGCAAATTTTGAGTCATAATTTGTGTGCATCTTCAAAATTTGGCTTTTACAGGGGTGAGATCACCCCATCTGATGAAGGCAAAATCAACACAGTTTTGACATACTAATGTCTCATATGTCCTTCACTATCGCAAAGTTGAACTTTGTAAGTTCCAGTGTTTTGGTTTTAAACATGCCTGTTTAGCCACAAAAAAAGGCTATATACTGTCAAACATACATGTTATACACAAAGATTATTATTATTATTATTATTATTATTATTATTATTATTAATAGTAATATTATTATTATTAACAATTTATATAGTGCCAACAGTTTACGCAGCGCTTTACAATGTAGAGTGGGGACAGCACAATTACAGTACAATACAGAAGGGACAGGAGGGCCCTGCTCGTAGAGCTTACATTCTAAAGGGAGGGGGTGGTTGTACAAAAGGTAAAAGATGCGGGGAATGATTTTATGGGGTTGTTAGGTGGATGTGGGATAGGCTTCCCTGAATAAGTGAATTTTCAGGGATCTCCTAAAGGTGGACAGGTTAGGGGCTGATCAGATATACGGGGGCAGGGAATTCCAGAGGATGGGAGAGGCTCTGGAGAAGTCCTGAAGACGAGCATGAGAGGAGATAACAAGGGAGCTAGAGAGCAGGAGGTCCTGGGAGGAGCGGAGGGGACGATTTGGGCGATATCTGCAGATGGGGTTGGTGATGTAGCTGGGAGTGATATTGTGGATGGCCTTGTATGTACTGGTTAGCATTTTGAATTTTAGACGGTGGGGTAGGGGAAGCCAGTGAAGGGATTGGCAGAGAGGGGCAGCAGTCACTGATCGGTTAGTGAGGTGTATTAGTCTAGCAGCAGCATTCATAATAGACTGAAGGGGGGATAGCCTGCGTAAGGGTAAGCCATTAAGGAGAGAGTTGCAGTAGTCAAGATGGGAAATAATCAAGAAGTGAATAAGTTGCTTTGTGGTGTCATTAGTCAGGAAGGGTCAACAAACCAACAAAGATGTTGATTTGTTAAAAAAAAACCTTTTATAACGCACATGTGAATGTGCTTGGAGTAAAATGTTTTATACTCAACAATGTGTGGCTCCTTCTTTCAATGCTCAATACCAGTTTTTTTTTTAAGTTGGTGTAGTTACAGTGACAATGGGGGGAATTTACTAAAGGAAAATCCACTTTGCACTACAAATGCACTTGTAGTGCAAAGAGGATTTGCCTTTAGTAAATAACCCCCACTGTACTGTAAAATTTGACAAAATCAGGCCAATATAGGGACTACAAGCGATTAATTCATGGAGTTGAAAAGGATGATTATTTTTATCATTAATGCATTACATACATTAACAACAAAAACATTGTGTGTGTGTGTGTGTGTGTGTGTGTGTGTGTGTGTCAGACCCACAACATAATAGTTAGCTGAAGAAGAGATTGTCACCACATGTATCAAATAAGTTACGTTTGCACTATTTAAGAAAATGGCCAAAAATAAAAGGCCATTGGAGAACCTAGGAGTAGGGATGAGCCGAACACCCCCCTGTTCGGTTCGCACGAGAACATGCGAACAGGAAAAAAGTTCGCTCGAACATGCGAACACCGTTAAAGTCTATGGGACACGAACATGAATAATCAAAAGTGCTAATTTTGAAGGCTTATATGCAAGTTATTGTCATAAAAAGTGTTTGGGGACCTGGGTCCTGCCCCAGGGGACATGGATCAATGCAAAAAAAAGTTTTAAAACCGGACGTTTTTTCAGGAGCAGTGATTTTAATAATGCTTAAAGCCAAACAATAAAAGTGTAATATCCCTTTAAATTTCGTACCTGGGGGGTGTCTATAGTATGCCTGTAAAGGGGCGCATGTTTCCCGTGTTTAGAACAGTCTGACAGCAAAATGACATTTGGAAGGAAAAATTCCATTCAAAACTACCCGCGGCTATTGCATTGCCGACAATACACATAGAAGTTCATTGATAAAAACGGCATGGGAATTCCCTACAGGGAAACCCCGAACCAAAATTAAAAAAAAAAAAATGACGTGGGAGTCCCCCTAAATTCCATACCTGGCCCTTCAGGTCTGGTATGGATATTAAGGGGAACCCTGGCCAAAATTTAAAAAAAAAAAATGACGTGGGGTTCCCCCTAAATTCCATACAGGTCTGGTATGGATTTTAAGGGGAAACCCGCGCCAAAAAAAAAAAAAAAAACGGCGTGGGGTCCCCCCAAAAATCCATACCAGACCCTTATCCGAGCACACAACCTGGCAGGCCGCAGGAAAAGAGGGGGGGATGAGAGTGCGCCCCCCCCCTCCTGAACCGTACCAGGCCACATGCCCTCAACATTGGGAGGGTGCTTTGGGGTAGCCCCCCAAAACACCTTGTCCCCATGTTGATGGGGACAAGGGCCTCATCCCCACAACCCTGGCCGGTGGTTGTGGGGGTCTGCGGGCAGGGGGCTTATCGGAATCTGGAAGCCCCCTTTGACAAGGGGACCCCCAGATCCCGGCCCCCTACCCTGTGTGAAATGGTAAGGGGGTACTTACCCCTACCATTTCACTAAAAAACTGTCAAACATGTTAAAAAGAGACCGTTTTTGACAATTCCTTTATTTAAATGCTTCTTCTTTCTTCTATCTTCCTTCATCTTCTTCTTCTTCTTCTGGTTCTTCTGGCTCTTCTGGTTCTTCCTCCGGCGTTCTCGTCCAGTATCTCCTCCGCGGCGTCTTCTATCTTCTTCTCCTCGGGCCGCTCCGCACCCATGGCATGGGGGAGGCTCCCGCTCTTCTCTTCATCTTCTTCTTCATCCTCTTCTCTTCTTCCTCCTTCTCTTCTTCTGTACTCAGTTTAGCTAGATCCGTTCCTGTTATTCTCTTCCTACTCACTGGCAGGCAGGTGTTTTCACAGTATTTACAGCTACCTGAAGAAAATTGCTGGTGTTCTTCTGATCCTATTAGTACCGCAGGCAGCTGCAGTATTTACAAGTTAGTGTAGTGCGTCCTCTGCACAGTGTGCACCTAAAGCTACCTTAAGACAATTGCTGTTGTTCTGCTCCTATTAATACCACAGGCAGGCAGCTACAGTATTTACAGTTATGCCCCGTACACACGGTCGGATTTTCCGATGGATCGGAGCGTGTTGTCGGAAATTCCGACCGTGTGTGGGCTCCATCGGACATTTTCCATCGGATTTTCTGACACACAAAGTTTGAGAGCAGGCTATAAAATTTTCCGACAACAAAATCCGTTGTCGGAAATTCCGATCGTGTGTACACAAATCCGACGGACAAAGTGCCACGCATGCTCAGAATAAATAAAGAGATGAAAGCTATTGGCCACTGCCTTGTTTATAGTCTCGATGTACGTGTTTTATGTCACCGCGTTTAGAACGATCGGATTTTCTGACAACTTTGTGTGACCGTGTGTATGCAAGACAAGTTTGAGCCAACATCCGTTGGAAAAAATCCTAGGATTTTGTTGTCGGAATGTCCGAACAAAGTCCGACCATGGGTACGGGGCATTAGTGTACTGTGTCCTCTGCACAGTGTGCCCCTAAAGCTACCTGAAGAAATTTGGTGGTGTTCTTCTGATCCTATTAGTACCACAGGCATGCAGCTGCAGTATTTAACCACTTGAGCCCCGGACCATTATGCTGCCTAAGGACCAGAGGTCTTTTTCCAATTTGGCACTGCGTCGCTTTAACTGCCAATTGCGCGGTTATGCAATGCTGTACCCAAACGAAATTTGCGTCCTTTTCTTCCCACAAATAGAGCTTTCTTTTGATGGTATTTGATCACCTCTGCAGTTTTTATTTTTTGCGCTATAAACGGAAAAAGACCGAAAATTTTGAAAAAAAAATGATATTTTCTACTTTTTGTTATAAAAAAAAATCCAATAAACTCAATTTTAGTCATACATTTAGGCCAAAATGTATTCGGCCACATGTCTTTGGTAAAAAAAATGTCAATAAGCGTATATTTATTGGTTTGCGCAAAAGTTATAGCGTCTACAAACTAGGGTACATTTTCTAGAATTTACACAGCTTTTAGTTTATGACTGCCTATGTCATTTCTTGAGGTGCTAAAATGGCAGGGCAGTACAAAACCCCCCCAAATTACCCCATTTTGGAAAGTAGACACCCCAAGGAAATTGCTGATAGGCATGTTGAACCCATTGAATATTTATTTTTTTTGTCCCAAGTGATTGAATAATGACAAAAAAAAAAAAATATTTACAAAAAGTTGTCACTAAATGATATATTGCTCACACAGGCCATGGGCCTATGTGGAATTGCACCCCAAAATACATTCAGCTACTTCTCCTGAGTACGGGGATACCACATGTGTGGGACTTTTTGGAAGCCTAGCCGCGTACGGGACCCCGAAAACCAATCACCGCCTTCAGGATTTCTAAGGGTGTAAATTTTTGATTTCACTCTTCACTGCCTATCACAGTTTCGGAGGCCATGGAATGCCCAGGTGGCACAACCCCCCCCAAATGACCCCATTTTGGAAAGTAGACACCCCAAGCTATTTGCTGAGAGGCATATTGAGTCCATGGAATATTTTATATTTTGACACAAGTTGCGGGAAAGTGACACTTTTTTTTTTTTTTTTTTTTTTGCACAAAGTTGTCACTAAATGATATATTGCTCACACAGGCCATGGGCCTATGTGGAATTGCACCCCAAAATACATTTAGCTGCTTCTCCTGAGTATGGGGATACCACATGTGTGGGACTTTTTGGGAGCCTAGCCGCGTACGGGGCCCCGAAAACCAATCACCGCCTTCAGCGTTTTTAAGGGCGTGAATTTTTGATTTTACTCTTCACTGCCTATCACCGTTTCGGAGGCCATGGAATGCCCAGGTGGCACAAAACCCCCCCAAATGACCCCATTTTGGAAAGTAGACACCCCAAGCTATTTGCTGAGAGGCATGGTGAGTATTTTGCAGCTCTCATTTGTTTTTGAAAATGAAGAAAGACAAGAAAAAACTTTTTTTTTTTTTTCTTTTTTCAAATTTCAAAACTTTGTGACAAAAAGTGAGGTCTGCAAAATACTCACTATACCTCTCAGCAAATAGCTTGGGGTGTCTACTTTCCAAAATGGGGTCATTTGGGGGGGTTTTGTGCCACCTGGGCATTCCATGGCCTCCGAAACTGTGATAGGCAGTGAAGAGTGAAATCAAAAATTCACGCCCTTAGAAAGCCTGAAGGCGGTGCTTGGTTTTCGGGGTCCCGTACGCGGCTAGGCTCCCAAAAAGTCTCACACATGTGGTATCCCCGTACTCAGGAGAAGCAGCAGAATGTATTTTGGGGTGTAATTTCACATATTCCCATGGCATGTTTGAGCAATATATCATTTAGTGACAACTTTGTGCAAAAAAAAAAAAAAATTTGTCTCTTTCCCGCAACTTGTGTCGCAATATAAAATATTCCATGGACTCGACATGCCTCTCAGCAAATAGCTTGGGGTGTCTACTTTCCAAAATGGGGTCATTTGGGGGGGTTTTGAACTGTCCTGGCATTTTATGCACAACATTTAGAAGCTTATGTCACACATTACCCACTCTTCTAACCACTTGAAGACAAAGCCCTTTCTGACACTTATTGTTTACATGAAAAAGTTTTTTTTTTTTTTGCAAGAAAATTACTTTGAACCCCCAAACATTATATATTTTTTTAAAGCAAATGCCCTACAGATTAAAATGGTGGGTGTTTCATTTTTTTTTTTCACACAGTATTTGCGCAGCGATTTTTCAAACGCATTTTTTGGGGAAAAAACACACTTTTTTAAATTTTAATGCACTAAAACACACTATATTGCCCAAATGTTTGATGAAATAAAAAAGATGATCTTAGGCCGAGTACATGGATATCAAACATGACATGCTTTACAATTGCGCACAAACGTGCAGTGGCAACAAAATAAATACATTTTTAAAAGCCTTTAAAAGCCTTTACAGGTTACCACTTTAGATTTGCAGAGGAGGTCTACTGCTAAAATTACTGCCCTCGATCTGACCTTCGCGGTGATACCTCACATGCATGGTGCAATTGCTGTTTACGTTTGACGACAGACCGCCGCTTGCGTTCGCCTTAGCGCAAGAGCAGGGGGCGACAGGGGTGCTTTTTTTTTTTTTTTTTTTTTTTCTTTATTATTTTTTTGCTTTTTTATCTTATTTTTAAACTGTTCCTTTCATTTTTTTTTTTTTAAATCATTTTTATTGTTATCTCGGGGAATGTAAATATCCCCTATGATAGCAATAGGTAGTGACAGGTACTCTTTTTTGAAAAAATTGGGGTCTATTAGACCCTAGATCTCTCCTCTGCCCTCAAAGCATCTGACGACACCAAGATCGGTGTGATAAAATGCTTCCCCAATTTCCCAATGGCGCTATTTACATCCGGCGAAATCTAAGTCATAAAATGCTCGTAGCTTCCGGTTTCTTAGGCCATAGAGATGTTTGGAGCCACTCTTGTCTCTGATCAGCTCTATGGTCAGCTGGCTGAATCACCGGCTGCATTCTCAGGTTCCCTGTTGAGACAGGAGAGCCAGAGAAAAACACGGAAGACGGTGGGGGGGGGGCATTCCCTCCCACGTCTTGTAAAGGCAGTCTAGAGGCTAATTAGCCGCTAGGATTGCTTTTACATGAAAGCCGACCGCTGGCTGAAAAGAATGATACCAAGATGATACCTAAACCTGCAGGCATCATTCTGGTATAACCACTCAAAGTTGTGAATGGCGTACCTGAAGACAAAAAAATGGTTAACAATGGTTAACAATAAAGCACAGTAAACAGTAAAGTATAAATAATTACATACCTGAAAAACAAACATGATAAAACATAATAACAATAAAACATTGCAGAATAGAATACAGTAAAAAAAGAGCAGAACAATAGAGAGAGAGAATAGAGAGAGAGAACAATAAAATGAAAACTATTTTTTTTTATTTTATATATATTTTTTTTTTTTTTACACTTTTTTTGTAACTAACTTTTATAACTGTAACCGGTTCCAGGTTCGGGTCTCTCAAAATGCGATGGCATCTTGGGAGACCCTGTGAAAGTGTGCCTAGTCTGTGGAATGCTGTACCCTACGCTAATACTCAACTAGTGCATGGTAGCGTTCAAAACATTCACCAATGCAAAGACCAGGATTGTCAGGACAGGAGGGACAATAATAGCGGGTGTCACGCCTATATCCACGCTTGCTGCAGACACGACATCTTTTTTGGGGTTCGTTGGGTAGGGGTACTCGGGAGGACATAAAGAAAATGCCTCTCATGCAGCCGACTGCATTTGGTTGGGGATGTGAATGGGGGAAGTACGGGTGCTGCAGAAGTGGTGGGTTCCCAATTAGGATTGGCGAATGCAGCAGGAAGGGCACTATGGGCACGACAGGGCTGTGTTTATCTTCTTGGTGGCAGCGGGACACTATTTGTGCTTGCCACCTCACCAGCTTGAACTGCACTTATGGGACTCGCCACGTCACCAAGTGTTCCTGCAGCGCTGGTTTGACTACGACCGGGGTATACTAGGCCGCTGGTGCTTGCCAGTTCAATAAAAAGCTTCCAAAAAAACTGTTAGCGATTGCAGGGATCAGGCCCGACTCTGCGAATGCTGCAGTTATGCGTTTAGTGCCTTGTAAGTGACAGTGATCGATCGATACTGCACTTGGGTGGGCTGGGCTGGGCCAGGCGGAGGGGCAAAACGCAGGTGCTAGCAGGTATCTGGGCTGATCTCGCTAACACTGCGTTTTTGGGAACCCTAAACTGCTGGGGACGCTAGTATAGATCTGATCGGACCAGATATTGATCCGTTCAGATACTATACCACTAAGGGAGGTGTATGGTACGTGCGTGGGTGTCAGTGGTACTGGCGCTAACCTGACGCTGCCTGGGGCTGGTGCTTGCCAGCTCACCAAAATGCTACCAAAAAAACTATTAGTGATCGCAGGGATCAGGCCTGACTCTGCGAACGCTGCAGTTATGCGTTTAGTGTTTTGTAAGTGACAGTGATCAATCGATACTGCACTTGGGTGGGCCGGGCGGAGGGACAAAACGCAGGTGCTAGCAGGTATCTGGGCTGATCCCGCTAACACTGCGTTTTTGGGAACCCTAAACTGCTGGGGACGCTAGTATAGATCTGATCGGATCAGATATTGATCCGTACAGATACTATACCACTAAGGGAGGCGTATGCTGCGTGCGTGGGTGTTAGCGGTACTGGCGCTAATCTGACGCTGCCTGGGGCGACGCATATCACCGCCGGGCGACCGGGGGGCTAAACCTTTATTCGGTAATAAACGGCGGGTGCCCTGACACTATAACAAATAAACAAACTAACCAGCGTCACCCGTAACGGTTATACGGTGATCAGTGGTGAAAGGGTTAACTAGGGGGCAATCAAGGGGTTAAAACATTTATTAGGTAGTATATGGGGGTCCCTGTCGCTATAAAACGCTGACGGCGAACCTAAATATTTACCTCACTAACTAGCGTCACCAGCGAGACTAATACAGCGATCAGAAAAATGATCGCTTAGCGACACTGGTGACAGGGGGTGATCAAGGGGTTAAAACTTTATTAGGGGGGGTTAGGGGGGTACCCTAGACCTAAAGGGGGGTAATACTCACTGTCCCAACACTGTAACTGTCACAAACTGACACCAATGCAGTAATCAGAAAAAAAAACTGCTGGTGTCAGTTTGTGACAGGGAGGGGGGGGTGATTGGGGGGGATCGGGGGGCGATCGGGGGGGGGATCGGGGTGTTTTGTGTGCCTGGCATGTTCTACTGTGTTGTGTAGTGTTGGTGCACTCACATACCAGTCTTCTCTCCTCGGCGCTGCAACGGAATACCGAGCCGAGGAGAGATGACATCATTTCCTTTGCTGCTGTTTAGCATACAGCAGCAAAGGAAGTAATCTGATTGGCCGGCGGCGATCGCGAGGGGGGGGCCACGAATGGATGGCCTCCCCCTCACCTCCGATCGCCGGGGGACAAAACGGGACCGCCTCGGGCACCGGGGGGGGTCCGATTGGACCCCCCACCCGCGGGAGGCAAATCACGTACATGTACGTGATTTTGCCTGCCCGTGCCGCCTTGCCGACGTAAATCGGCGTGAGGCGGTCCTTAAGTGGTTAAAGTTAGTGTACTGCGTCCTCTGCACAGTATGCACCTAAAGCTACCTGAAGACAATTGCTGTTGTTCTGCTCCTATTAATATTACAGGCAGGCAGCTACAGTATTTACAGATAGTGTACTGTGTCCTCTGCACAGTGTGCACCTAAAGCTACCTGAAGAAAATTGGTGGTGTTCTTCTGATCCTATTAGTACCGCAGGCAGCTGCAGTATTTACAAGTTAGTGTAATGCGTCCTCTGCACAGTGTGCACCTAAACCTACCTGAAGACAATTGTAGCAATAATCCGGAATGCAACTGCAGCACAAGCGTTTTCCCCGCACCAGGTTGTATCCAAACCAGATGTAAACTGAATGTTGCTCTCCAGAGTTGAAAAGCCCCAGGTGCTGGCTAATGCTGATCCATGTTGTGAGGGAAGAAAAAAGTCCGGACAGCCGCACACCAGGAGAATATAATCCAATGAAATTTCTTTATTGTAAAATCAGGAACAAATCATGTACAAAGCACCATGGATAGAATGTACAGATAATCAGCTAACGCGTTTCACGCTCTGCGGAGTGCTTACTCATAGCTAACAATAATAAAAATGAAACCACATATATACCATTTATCATGAATCATGTGACAAAGTGGTAAATCTAAAATGCAGAACAGCTGAGATCTGATTGTGAAGGGTGTGAACATTGGTCAGTGGTTGATGAGCACAGGGGTGAAAATCCCTTTGAGTGCAGGGTGTATATGTGTAAGCAACGGCAAAATGTAGAAAAAATTAACCAATTATATAAAACGCTATTTAAGCATGTAAAACACATAAAGTACATATGAAGAATGATAAAAAAAAAAGTGAAAAAAGGGGCTATATTTGGATTAGCGTGAAAAATAAATGATGAAAAGTGAATGAAAAGATTGAGAAATCTTAATGGGTAGTGAATGCTGGTGTAAAAATAAAAATAAAAATAAACGTAAATTACACCAGAAAAAGAAAAAAGGAACAATGCGTGTGAAGTGTATTTGGGGGGTGAAGGAAAAAGAAAAATATGGGGTTTCTGTGTATGTAAACAATATCGCAATACCGTGAAGTGGAAGTCCCAAAAGGAATGTTTGCTTAATGTGTCAAAAGACCATGAATATGTGTGTTTCATGTGTATGAATGAACTCTATGACCAGGATGTATGTGAATATAATAAACGTGTTTTAATTCTGTTTATAAAATACATGGTCATATAGAAAAAAGGGAGGGGGAAAAAACACATACATGCACACTTCCTCTGTTCCCAATAAAAACAATACCAATATATCAGAATTGACTAAATTTGTGTCCACATGTGAATTATTCTGGTGCGTAATGTCAATTTTCTGTTTGTGAAAATGAAGCACCTTTCCTAAAGAAACGAAAAAGGAGGGGGAAACCTTCATCAATTGACATGTGAAGACATTTATTAGTACCGTAAATAACATATTATAAAAAACTATCATGATAAAACTTATTATAGTGAGCATGAAAACCATGCTTATAACAAAAACAACTCCATATTTTTCAGTGTGTACATAAAAAAACCTATAAACTAGGCACTTACATGCACAAACCAATGTTTATATATTTTTTTATATATTTGTGTATCTGTCTGTGCACAGGTGAAGGCCGCAATTAACGGGAGAAAAACTTTCCATGTCAATAACCTTGTGCACACGCATTCACACAAAGACCGTGCTTCTTAGGACTCTAATTTTCTATAAATGGTGAGAAAAAAAACTTTTATTATAAAAATTATGTGTACATATACTGATTAAGATAAAAAAACCATATAGAAAAATGTATATTTATCCTAAACCTGAATCAACAAATCATGGGAATACTAAAGAATATTTATTGGTTAATTACATTAGTCTTGTTTAAAACTTGGATTCCCAGAGATCAGGATAAAGGGAATAACTCTCACGAAGTAACTTTTCTTTTTGAGCAGAAAAGAGTAATGGACATATTTATGTGAAAGCCTCGAGAGGTGTTAATCAAAATACCGTATTTATCGGCGTATAACACGCACTTTTTTCCCCTTAAAATCAGGGGAAAATCGCGGGTGCGTGTTATACGCCGATCCCCTGCGATCCTAGATGACAGATCTAAAAAATCGCCGACCGCGATTTGAAAATGGCGCCGCCGGCGCTGAAATACACAGTGCCGGTCCTCGGCTCTTCTCGGCCACTTTCGGCTTCACTTGAGCGCCGCCCGAACCTAGCCGAGTGTACTCGGCTAGGTTCGGATAGCTCCGCTCACAGTCACGCCCATCCCGGGCGGGACTACGAGTGGAGCCGAAAGTGAACGAGAGCCGCCGAGAAGAGCCGAGGACCGGCTCTGTGTATTTCGGGGCCGGCGGCGCCATTTTCAAATCGCGGTCGGCGATTTGAAGCTCAGCGAGCTGCAAGGCTGCACTGGGGCAAGGCTGCACTGGGATAAGGCTGCAATGGACACTCGGGAAGACTGCACTGACAAGGCTGCACTGGGGCAAGGCTGCACTGGGGCAAGGCTGCAGTGGACACTCGGGAAGACTGCACTGGCATGGCTGCACTGGGGCAAGGCTGCACTGGGGCAAGGCTGCAATGATGGGCATTTAAATGTAAGTTTTTTTTTTCCTTCAACTTCCCTCCTAAATTGGGGTGCGTGTTATACGCCGGTGCCTGTTATACGCCGATAAATACGGTAATTACTGGATGTGTTGAGTTAAACCCTGCCGAGTATTAACCACTTCAGCCCCGGACCATTTGGCTGCCTAAAGACCAGAGGACTTTTTCCAATTTGGCACTGCGTCGCTTTAACTGCTAATTGCGCGGTCATGCAATGCTGTACCCAAACGAAATTTGCGTCCTTTTCTTCCCACAAATAGAGCTTTCTTTTGATGGTATTTGATCACCTCTGCGGTTTTTATTTTTTGCGCTATAAATGGAAAAATTTTGAAAAAAAATGATAATTTTTACTTTTTGTTATAAAAAAAATCCAATAAACTCAATTTTAGTCATACATTTAGGCCAAAATGTATTCGGCCACATGTCTTTGGTAAAAAAAAATGTCAATAAGCGTATATTTATTGGTTTGCGCAAAAGTTATAGCGTCTACAATCTAGGGTACATTTTCTGGAATTTACACAGCTTTTAGTTTATGACTGCCTATGTAATTTCTTGAGGTGCTAAAATGACAGGGCAGCACAAACGCCCCCCAAATGACCCCATTTTGGAAAGTAGATACCCCAAGGAAATTGCTGAGAGGCATGTTGAGTCCATGGAATATTTTATATTTTTACACAAGTTGCGGGAATGTGACAATTTTTTTTTTGCATAAAGTTGTCACTAAATGATATATTGCTCACACAGGCCATGGGCATATGTGGAATTGCACCCCAAAATACATTTAGCTGCTTCTCCTGAGTATGGGGATACCACATGTGTGAGACTTTTTGGGAGCCTAGCCGTGTACGGGGCCCCGAAACCAATCACCGCCTTCAGGATTTCTAAGCGTGTAAATTTTTGATTTCACACTTCACTGCCTATCACAGTTTCGGAGGCCATGGAATGCCCAGGTGGCACAACCCCCCCCCCCCCCAAATGACCCCATTTTGGAAAGTAGACACCCCAAGCTATTTGCTGAGAGGCATGGTGAGTATTTTGCAGCTCTTATTTGTTTTTGAAAATGAAGAAAGACCAGAAAAAACTTTTTTTTTTCTTTTTTCAATTTTCAAAACTTTGTGACAAAAAGTGAGGGCTGCAAAATACTCACCATACCTCTCAGCAAATAGCTTGGGGTGTCTACTTTCCAAAATGGGGTCATTTGGGGGGGTTGTGCCACCTGGGCATTCCATGGCCTCCGAAACTATGATAGGCAGTGAAGAGTGAAATCAAAAATTTACGCCCTTAGAAAGCCTGAAGGCGGTGCTTAGTTTTTGGGGTCCTGTACGCGGCTAGGCTCCCAAAAAGTCTCACACATGTGGTATCCCCGTACTCAGGAGAAGTAACAGAATGTATTTTGGGGTGTAATTTCACATATTCCCATGGCATGTTTGAGCAATATATCATTTAGTGACAACTTTGTGCAAAAAAAAAAGTGTCTCTTTCCCGCAACTTGTGTCACAATATAAAATATTCCATGCACTCGACATGACTCTCAGCAAATAGCTTGGGGTGTCTACTTTCCAAAATTGGGTCATTTGGGGGGGTTTTGAACTGTCCTGGCATTTTATGCACAACATTTAGAAGCTTATGTCACACATCACCCACTCTTCTAACCACTTGAAGACAAAGCCCTTTCTGACACTTTTTGTTTACATGAAAAGATTATTTAATTTGTAAGAAAATTACTTTGAACCCCCAAACGTTATATATTTTTTTTTAAAGCAAATGCCCTACAGATTAAAATGGTGGGTGTTTCATTTTTTTTTTTTTTTTCACACAGTATTTGTGCCGCGATTTTTCAAACGCATTTTTTGGGGAAAAAACACACTTTTTAAAATTTTAATGCACTAAAACACACTATATTGCCCAAATGTTTGATGAAATAAAAAAGATGATCTTAGGCCAAGTACATGGATACCAAACATGACATGCTTTAAAATTGCGCACAAACGTGCAGTGGCGACAAACTAAATACTTTACTTTAAAAGCCTTTACAGGTTACCACTTTAGATTTACAGAGGAGGTCTACTGCTAAAATTACTGCCCTCGATCTGACGTTCGCGGTGACACCTCACATGCATGGTGCAATTGCTGTTTACATTTGAGGCCAGACCGACGCTTGCGTTCGCCTTTGCGCGAGAGCAGGGGAGGACAGGGGTGCTTTTTTTTTTTTTTGCTTTTTTTTTTTTTCTTTATTATTTTTTTGCTTTTTTATCTTATTTTTAAACTGTTCCTTTCATTTTTAAAATCATTTTTATTGTTATCTCAGGGAATGTAAATATCCCCTGTGATAGCAATAGGTAGTGACAGGTACTCTTTTTTGAAAAAATTGGGGTCTATTAGACCCTAGATCTCTCCTCTGCCCTCAAAGCATCTGACCACACCAAGATCGGTGTGATAAAATGCTTTCCCAATTTCCCAATGGCGCTGTTTACATCCGTCGAAATCGAAGTCATGAAATGCTCATAGCTTCCGGTTTCTTAGGCCATAGAGATGTTTGGAGCCACTGTGGTCTCTGATCAGCTCTATGGTCAGCTGGCTGAATCACCGGCTGCATTCTCAGGTTCCCTGTTGAGACAGGAGAGCCAGAGAAAAACACGGAAGACAGTGGGGGGCATTCCCTCCCACTGCTTGTAAAAGCAGTCTAAAAGCTAATTAGCCGCTAGGATTGCTTTTACATGAAAGCTGACCGCTGGCTGAAAAGAATGATACCAAGATGATACCTAAACCTGCAGGCATCATTCTGGTATAACCACTCAAAGTCGTAGATGGCGTACCTGAAGACAAAAAAATGGTTAACAATAAAACACAGTAAACGGTAAAGTATAAAAAATTGCATACCTGAAAAGCAAACGTGATAAAACATAATAACAATAAAACATTGCAGAATAGAATACAGTAAAAAAGAGCAGAACAATAGAGAGAGAGAGAACAATAAAACAACAACTATTTTTTTTTTTATTTTATATATATATTTTTTTTTACACTTTTTTTTGTAACTAACTTTTATAACTGTAACCGGTTCCAGGTTCGGGTCTCTCAAAATGTGATGGCATCTTGGGAGACCCTGTGAAAGTGTGCCTAGTCTGTGCAATGCTGTACCCTATGCTAATACTCAACTATTGTATGGTAGCGTTCAAAACATTCACCAATGCAAAGACCAGGATTGTCAGGACAGGAGGGACAATAATAGCGGGTGTCACGCCTATATCCACGCTTGCTGCAGGCACAACATCTTTTTTGGGGGGGTTTGTTGGGTAGGGGTACTCGGGAGGACATAAAGAAAATGCCTCTCATGCAGCCGACTGCATTTGGTTGGGGATGTGAATGAAAAAAAACTGTTAGCAATCGCAGGGATCAGGCCTGACTCTGCGAACGCTGCAGTTATGCGTTTAGTGTTTTGTAAGTGACCGTGATCGATCGATACTACACTTGGGTGGGCTGGGCTGGGCCGGGCGGAGGGGCAAAACGCAGGTGCTAGCAGGTATCTGGGCTGATCCCACTAACACTGCGTTTTTGGGAACCCTAAACTGCTGGGGATGCTAGTATAGATCTGATCGGATCAGATATTGATCCATTCAGATACTATACCACTAAGGGAGGCGTATGCTGCTTGCGTGGGTGTTAGCGGTACTGGCGCTAACCTGACGCTGCCTGGGGCTGGTGCTTGCCAGTTCACCAAAACGCTACCAAAAAAACTGTTAGCGATCGCAGGGATCAGGCCTGACTCTGCGAACGCTGCAGTTATGTGTTTAGTGTTTTGTAAGTGACCGTGAGCGATCGATACTGCACTTGGATGGGCTGGGCTGGGCTGGGCCGGGCGGAAGGGCAAAACGCAGTTGCTAGCAGGTATCTGGGCTGATCCCGCTAACACTGCGTTTTTGGGAACCCTAAACTGCTGGGGACGCTAGTATAGATCGGATCAGATATTGATCTGATCAGATACTATAGCACTAAGGGAGGCGTACGGTGCGTGCGTGGGTGTTAGCGGTACTGGCGCTAACCTGATGCTGCCTGGGGCTGATGCTTGCCAGTTCACCAAAATGCTACCAAAAAAACTGTTAGCGATCGCAGGGATCAGGCCTGACTCTGCGAACGCTGCAGTTATGCGTTTAGTGTTGTGTAAGTGACAGTGATTGATCGATACTGCACTTGGGTGGGGTGGGCTGGGCTGGGCGGAGGGGCAAAACGCAGGTGCTAGCAGGTATCTGGGCTGATCCCGCTAAAACTGAGTTTTTGGGAACCCTAAACTGCTGGGGACGCTAGTATAGATCTGATCAGATATTGATCCGTTCAGATACTATACCACTAAGGGAGGCGTATGCTGCGTGCATGGGTGTTAGCGGTACTGGCGCTAATCTGACGCTGTCTGGGGCGACGTATATCACCGCCAGGCAATCAGGGGGCTAAACCTTTATTCGGTAATAAACGGCGGGTGCCCTGACACTATAAAAAATAATAAACAAACTAACCAGCATCACCCGTAACAGTTATACGGTGATCAGTGGTGAAAGGGTTAACTAGGGGGCAATCAAGGGGTTAAAACATTTATTAGATAGTATATGGGGGTCCCTGTCGCTATAAAACGCTGACGGCGAACCTAAATATTTACCTCCCTAACTAGCATCACCAGCGACACTAATACAGCGATCAGAAAAATGATCGCTTAGCGACACTGTTGACGGGGGGTGATCAAGGGGTTAAAACTTTATTAGGGGGGGTTAGGGGGGTACCCTAGACCTAAAGGGGGCTAACAGTAACTGTCCTACCACACTAACTGTCACAAACTGACACTATGCAGTAATCAGAAAAAAAAAAACTGCTTGTGTCAGTGTGACGGGGGGGGGGGGGGGGAATGATTGGGGAGGGATCGGGGGGGTAAAGGGGGGTGTTTTGTGTGCCTAGCATGTTCTACTGTGTGTGTGTGTGTGTGTGTGTAGTGTTTTCACTCACAGTGCAGTCTTCTCTCCTCGGCGCCGGAACGGAAAATACCGAGCCGAGGAGAGATGACATCATTTTCTTTGCTGCTGTTTAGCATACAGCAGCAGATGAATGATCTGATTGGCCGTCGGCGATCGCGAGGGGGTGGCTACGAATGGATGGTCTCCCCCTCACCTCCGATCGCCGCTGGACAGAAGCAGACCTCCTTGGGCACCGGGGGGGGGTCCGATTGGAGCCCCCGCCCGCGGGAGGCAGATCACTTACATGTACGTGATTCTGCCTGCCCGTGCCACCTTGCCGACGTACATCAGCGTGAGGCGGTCCTTAAGTGGTTAATGTTGTCTAGGTGTTCAAATATATCAAAATATATTAAGTAGTATTTAAACATAAACTTGACAACCCCAACAAACTATTAAGTGACTGAATGAGACTATGTCGGTGCTAGTGGAAAAAATTGTAAAACTTCGCTTTAAGGGCTTTAAGATGTTACAAACATTGTGTCACTATTTTGGAAGATAACAAGATGTCTAAATAAATACCATCGATCAATAAACGCAATAAAGCTGCATGCAAAAGCATGCAGCTAAAAAATGTAGCTAAAATAATTCAGTGAATATGTAACTAAATGGCTATGTCTATGAGTAAGGCGATCCATGGTTACACTAAGGAATGAGGAGTGTGACAGACCTCATAGAGCTGAGCGAAAATCCATGTCATATGTGTCAATCTATGTAAAAAATAATAACCATTAAACAAGGGTATTACTGTGTCTGTGTGTGTAGCCAACTATGAAAGTTGTATGCAGCTAGAAAAAGGCTCTGAACTGAACATAGCCACACAAAAAATAGGGATAGATTTAAAAATAGAAATAGATCGCGGTGTCACCTTGTCCATAGACACCGTGGGCTATAAGAATGAGTGAAGCCGAGGTGTTTGCTCAGTATTTTCATATAAGTTTCACTTTGTTAGCCATGTTACTGAGTTAGATGGTCTGTGTGTCTTTGTTTTTTCAAAAATTAAAAATGAAAAATCTACTAGACCTAATATAAAGGTCAATTTCCAAAAATCTAAACATAAATAATATTATTAATAATAATATGTAGTAGAGAAAAAAGTGAAACTAGAGGATAAACATGTGTATGTTAAAGCGGACTCAAAGTGAATATGGATTGCTGTGTCGCCACGTCTATGGACATTGCGGTCTGTGAGATCAGGTATATAGAGCCAAGATATTTGCTCAGCTTTCGGTGTAAGTTTTACCCTATTGATCATATCGCTGAACTAAATAGTGTGTGTCTTCATTTATCTATTGAGGAGTAGAGGGTTCACTGAGCTTTGTATGGAAAGCATGAACATAAATGGTATTATTTTTAATCATGTTTAATTATGTTATGCTTTGAATTTACTAGTTGCTGTTATATTGTGGATGTAGAGATAACTTAAACCATAGCTATGGCTACAGTAACGAGTAAATATTGGAACTGATGGGAGTGCTACCAAAAAAACTGTTAGCGATCGCAGGGAACAGGCCTGACTCTGCGAACGCTGCAGTTATGCGTTTAGTGTTGTGTAAGTGACAGTGATCGATCGATACTGCACTTGGGTGGGCTGGGCTGGGCGGAGGGGCAAAACGCAGGTGCTAGCAGGTATCTGGGCTGATCCCGCTAACACTGCGTTTTTTGGAACCCTACAGTAAACTGCTGTGGACGCTAGTATAGATCTGATCAGATCAGATATTGATCCGTTCAGATACTATACCACTAAGGGAGGCGTATGCTGCGTGCATGGGTGTTAGCGGTACTGGCGCTAATCTGGGGCGACGTATATCACCGCCGGGCAATCGGGGGGCTAAACCTTTATTCGGTAATAAACGGCCGGTGGGAATATTGGAACTGATGGGAGTGTATATTATCATTACTATGAGAGGTCTTAAAAAGGGAAGATTAAGCTAAATAATGAGTATAGAGACTATATAGTCATAAACCAGAATGAGTAAACCATGTGTTAATTAGGGATGAGCCGAACACCCCCCTGTTCGGTTTGCACCAGAACATGCGAACAGGAAAAAAGTTCACTCGAACACGCGAACACCGTTAAAGTCTATGGGACACGAACATGAATAATCAAAAGTGCTAATTTTAAAGGCTTATATGCAAGTTATTGTCATAAAAAAGTGTTTGGGGACCTGGGTCCTGCCCCAGGGGACATGGATCAATGCAAAAAAAAGTTTTAAAAACGGCCGTTTTTTCAGGAGCAGTGATTTTAATACTGCTTAAAGTCAAACAATAAAAGTGTAATATCCCTTTAAGTTTCATACCTGGGGGGTGTCTATAGTATGCCTGTAAAGGGGCGCATGTTTCCCGTGTTTAGAACAGTCTGACAGCAAAATGACATTTGGAAGGAAAAAACCCATTTAAAACTACCCGCAGCTATTGCATTGCCGACAATACACATAGAAGTTCATTGATAAAAACGGCATGGGAATTCCCCACAGGGAAACCCCGAACCAAAATTTTAAAAAAAAAATGACGTGGGGGTCCCCCTAAATTCCATACCAGGCCCTTCAGGTCTGGTATTGATATTAATGGGAACCCCGGCCAGAATTTAAAAAAAAATGACGTGGGGTTCCCCCTAAATTCCATACCAGACCCTTCAGGTCTGGTATGGATTTTAAGGGGAACCCCGCGCCAGAAAAAAAAAAAACGGCGTGGGGTCCCCCCAAAAATCCATACCAGACCCTTATCCGAGCACGCAACCTGGCAGGCCGCAGGAAAAGAGGGGGGGACGAGAGTGCGGCCCCCCCCCCTCCTGAACCGTACCAGGCCACATGCCCTTAACATTGGGAGGGTGCTTTGAGGTAGCCCCCCAAAACACCTTGTCCTCATGTTGATGAGGACAAGGGCCTCATCCCCACAACCCTGGCCGGTGGTTGTGGGGGTCTGCGGGCGGGGGGCTTATCGGAATCTGGAAGCCCCCTTTAACAAGGGGACCCCCAGATCCTGCCCCCCCCCGTGTGAAATGGTAAGGGGGTACTTACCCCTACCATTTCACTAAAAAACTGTCAAAAATGTTAAAAATGACAAGAGACAGTTTTTGACAATTCTTTTATTTAAATGCTTCTTCTTTCTTCTATCTTCCATCTTCTTCTTCTTCTGGTTTTTCTGGCTCTTCTGGTTCTTCCTCCGGCGTTCTCGTCCAGCATCTCCTCCGCGGCGTCTTCTATCTTCTTCTCCTCGGGCCGCTCCGTCCCCATGGCATGGGGGGAGGCTCCCGCTCTTCTCTTCATCTTCTCTTCATCTTCTTCATCCTCTTCTCTTCTTCTCTTCTTCTCTTCTTCATTTTCTTCTCTGGGCCGCTCCGCATCCATGCTGGCATGGAGGGAGGCTCCCGCTGTGTGACGGCGACTCCTCGTCTGACGGTTCTTAAATAACGGGGGGCGGGGCCACCCGGTGACCCCCCCTCTGATGCACGGTGACTTGACGGGACTTCCCTGTGACGTCACGGGGAATGCCACAGGGAAGTCCCGTCATGTCCCATGCGTCAGAGGGGGCAGGGTCACCGGGTGGCCCCGCCCCCCGTTATTTAAGAACCGTCAGACAAGGAGACGCTGTCACACAGCGGGAGCCTCCCTCCATGCCAGCATGGATGCGGAGCGGCCCGGAGAAGAAAATGAAGAAGAGAAGAAGAGAAGAGGATGAAGAAGAAGATGAAGAGAAGAGCGGGAGCCTCCCCCCATGCCATGGGGACGGAGCGGCCCGAGGAGAAGAAGATAGAAGACGCCGCGGAGGAGATGCTGGACGAGAACGCCGGAGGAAGAACCAGAAGAGCCAGAAGAACCAGAAGAAGAAGATGGAAGATAGAAGAAAGAAGAAGCATTTAAATAAGGGATTTGTCAAAAACTGTCTCTTGTCATTTTTAACATTTTTGACAGTTTTTTAGTGAAATGGTAGGGGTAAGTACCCCCTTACCATTTCACACGGGGGGGCGGGATCTGGGGGTCCCTTTGTTAAAGGGGGCTTCCAGATTCCGATAAGCCCCCCACCCGCAGACCCCCACAACCACCGGCCAGGGTTGTGGGGATGAGGCCCTTGTCCTCATCAACATGAGGACAAGGTGTTTTGGGGGGCTACCCCAAAGCACCCTCCCAATGTTAAGGGCATGTGGCCTGGTACGGTTCAGGAGGGGGGGGCCGCACTCTCGTCCCCCCCCTCTTTTCCTGCGGCCTGCCAGGTTGCGTGCTCGGATAAGGGTCTGGTATGGATTTTTGGGGGGACCCCACGCTGTTTTTTTTTTTTTTCTGGCGCGGGGTTCCCCTTAAAATCCATACCAGACCTGAAGGGTCTGGTATGGAATTTAGGGGGAACCCCACGTCTTTTTTTTTTTTTTTAATTCTGGCCGGGGTTCCCATTAATATCCATACCAGACCTGAAGGGCCTGGTATGGAATTTAGGGGGACTCCCACGTCTTTTTTTTTTTTTAATTTTGGTTCGGGGTTTCCCTGTGGGGAATTCCCATGCCGTTTTTATCAATGAACTTCTATGTGTATTGTCGGCAATGCAATAGCCGCGGGTAGTTTTAAATGGGTTTTTTCCTTCCAAATGTCATTTTGCTGTCAGACTGTTCTAAACACGGGAAACATGTGCCCCTTTACAGGCATACTATAGACACCCCCTAGGTACGAAATTTAAAGGGATATTACACTTTTATTGTTTGACTTTAAGGATTATTAAAATCACTGCTCCTGAAAAAACGGACGTTTTTAAAACTTTTTTTTGCATTGATCCATGTCCCCTGGGGCAGGACCCGGGTCCCCAAACACTTTTTATGACAATAACTTGCATATAAGCCTTTAAAATTAGCACTTTTGATTTCTCCCATAGACTTTTAAAGGGTGTTCTGCGGCATTCGAATTTGCCGCGAACACCCCAAATTGTTCGCTGAACTTGCGAACAGCTAATGTTCGAGTCGAACATGAGTTTGACTCAAACTCGAAGCTCATCCCTAGTGTTAATCATAGTAATAAGAAACATGCCATTCAAAGTTTAAGCCAAAAGGAATTCTAGTATTTAAAGAAAAAATCCAAAAAACTTCACGTTTGCATAAAAGATGGCACTTATCTCCTCCTCTAATAGGCATAACTATTTTTTCTACTCCTTGAATAAACAAACTGGAGACATCTTTTTGGCGTACGAAAATCCAGTGCTTGGCCACGTTTGTTAATTTATCTTTTGCTATGTCATATAAATGGTCATGTAATCGATCTTTTAGACGCCGTGTAGTGCGGCCAACATACTGGATTTGACATATGTCACAAGTGATGACGTACACCAAAAACTGTGTGTTGCAGTTAATAAAAGAGGGGACTTTAAACATTTTGCCATTTGTACATGAATGTATATTTCTCTCTACTTTGATGTGACGACAGTAATTGCAACACCTTTTTTCCACATCGGTAATTCCCCGTTAAATTCAACCAATTAGTTTTATCTTGTTTCCTTGGGAATAAACTCGGTGATAGGGAATTTCCTAGAGTGGGTGCCTTTCGGGAGACCACTTTAATGCCCTTGGACAGGACCTTGCTGTAAACTGGGTCATTGTGTAAGATAGGGAGATATCTGTTTATGATATTCTTTATCTTATTAAATTCTGAGCTAAAGGGTGTAGAAAAAATTGAGACACCCACTGGAATTTTGCTGGAGGGTTCCTTTTTATTTCTTTTTTGTGTGCTCTCTTCTAATAGAACATGTGTAGAGATTTTACTGACAGTATTGAGAGATTTTGTAATTAAGGATTCTGGGTACCCACAGTCTTTGAAGCGTTGTGCCGTGTCATGAGATTCTGCGTGAAAACTTTCAGGTGTACTGCACAAACGTTTTAGCCTCAAAAACTGGCCGTATGGTACCCCTCTGATGGTGTATTTAGGGTGTGCAGAATCAGCTCTAAGGATGGTGTTTCCCGCTGTGGGCTTTCTGAAAAGACTAGTGTGAATCGCATCTTCCATCCCTGTTAATCTTACATCAAGAAACACTATACTGTTGGTTTCCAGAGTTCCCGTGAAATTTAGATTGAGATCATTGTCATTAAAATAGGAAAGCCAAACATTGATGTCAGCATTGGCATCAGATATGATAAATAAAAGATCATCAATGAAACGACAGAAGAATACTGTGTCTAGTCGGCGGGGGCTATTACATCCAAAGATGCAAGACCTCTCCCACCAACCCATAAAAAGGTTGGCCAGTGAGGGCGAAAATTTCGCTCCCATGGAGGCCCCGCATTTTTGGAGGTAATAGCCCCTGTCAAACATAAAGAAGTTATGGGTCAGGAGGTATTCCAAAGCTTGTAAAATGAAATCTTGTAATACTAAAGAAAACCTTCCAGATCTTTTCAAAAACCAAGCAACCGCTTGAAGACCCAGGTGGTGCGGGATGCTAGAATACAAGCTAGTGACATCGCAAGTGATCCATCTGTAGTTGTCTTTCCACTTAAAGCCTTGGAGTTTACCTAAAAGCTGTTTAGTGTCTCTCAAATAGCCTGGTAAATCAATGGTTAAAGGTTGTAACTGAGAATCTACCCATTCTCCCAATTTTTCGTTTAATGAGCCTATGCCGGCTACAATTGGTCTGCCTGTGAGGGGGTTGAGACCTTTATGGACTTTAGGTAGATGATGAAATATTGGTGTGATAGAGTGTTCAGGAATGAATAATTCTTTATCCGTGGGTGAAAAAAGGCCAACCTGTATTGCCCTGTCAAGGAGAGCAGACAGTTTGGTCTTAAATGTGGACATGGGGTTACATGAAAGTTTTTGGTACGTGTGTGTGTCTGACAGTTGGCGTAGAGCTTCCTGTCTGTATGTTTCTGCATCTAACACTACCACAATGCCCCCTTTATCCGCATTTTTAATCACAATACTATCATCTGTTGTCAGCGCTTTAAGAGCTGTTCGTTCATTCATAGTTAAGTTGTCCTGCATGGATTTTTTATGACAATTGCGAGCCAGATGAGTCAATTCACCCTCCACCATTTTTTGGAACAGATCCAGATCCTTTCCCCTAGATGCCACCGGATAACAATCTGATCTAGATTTAGGTAAAAATTTATTACATGTGTCAGGGGGATCCCTGGGGAAAGGATCCGATTCTATAGCCAAATCAGTCAGATCATTAAGAGCACAAACATCCATAAACAATAGAGGTGAAGGGGGAGACTCACCTGAATCGAAAGTGGCTGGAGAGACATCTATTTCTTCTGTAGATGAAAAATAATGTTTTCTAATAGGGCATACACACGGTCGGACTTTGTTCGGACATTCCGACAACAAAATCCTAGGATTTTTTCCGACAGATGTTGGCTCAAACTTTTTTGTCTACACACGGTCGCACAAAGTTGTCGGAATTTCCGATCGCCAAGAACGCGGTGACGTACACCACGTACGACGAGACTAGAAAAAGCCGGTTCAGAACCAAGCGCGGCACCCTTTGGGCTCCTTTTGCTAATCTCGTGTTAGTAAAAGTTTGGTGAGAGACGATTCGCGCTTTTTCAGACTCGTGGCTTTCAGATCGTTTTCTGCCGTTCAGTTTGTGCTTGTGGGTTTGTATCTGCTCTTCAGTGCGTGCAGCAAGTTCCGTGTGACTTTAGGTAGTCATTGTATTCTTGTTCATTCGTTACTGGTTTTCAGGTCGCTCTTCACAGTCCTTGCTGTTCTTCAGTGCGTTCTGTTACTTCGTTCTGAGCAGCCGACCGTTTTCTAGCCATGTTTCGTATGCGTACTCCTCGTAGAGTTCATGCTGTGCGGGGGCTTGGTGTTGGGGTCCTGACCTTGACACAAGTCCAGTCCATGAACAGGGTGGGGAGGAGTTCATGGACCAAGAATTGGTTGCTTCAGCGTGACCAGTTCTCTCATATGCCTTTGCTCCGTGAGATCCGTGAGAATAATCCTTATGATTTCAGGAACTTTCTCAGGATGACGGACCCCTGTTTCACCGTTTGTTGGCTTCGCTGACCCCCTATATCAGCAGGCAGGATACCTGCATGAGGCAAGCCATCACTCCGGAGCAGAGGTTGGTCGCTACCTTGCGGTATTTGGCGTCAGGGAGAAGCCTGCAGGACTTGAAGTTCTCGACAGGCATCTCCCCCCAGGCTCTGGGGATCATTATCCCAGAGACCTGTTCTGCCATCATCCAGGTCCTGCAGAAGGAGTATATGAAGGTAAGATTTTTATCCTTTTATATCACATTTTATTGTATTGAATGTTTGATAATATCTTGTATTTCTTTCCTCATTCCCTAATTACCATGATTGTAATATGCTGTGAATGTCCCCTTTGTTCTCATGCATGCTGGATTTTTATGTAATTATTATTTTAGGTCCTTCATACATATTTGCCCTTCACTAACCTCCCCAGCATGGTGTCTCCTGGCCCTATAATCACCTCATGTAGTCACTTAACAATGTATTTTATCAGCTCCATAGTAGTGCTTTACCCCAAACACCTCCTAAAATGTTTGGAAATGTTATTTTTGATTTAAATTCAGGCAGAGTGGCAGAGGCTTTTTTTTGTGGTGTCCCCAAATAATTTTTAGTAACCCTCCCTCCCCCAACTGCTAAGTCAGCTGATCCCAATTCTATATCTATCCTCAATCATCTATCTGCTGACTTTGCCAAACCCATACACACTATACCCACCTCTTTACTGGTCAGATTTATGGATGAATTCCCCAAAGCATGTAGTGCAAGGGCCTGCCTGTATACTTTCAAATGGTACTGTTTAAAGTTTTTGTATCCTATTATTATCTTGACAGGTAATAGCAGAATGTCCAAATGTCCTCAAATGTGTACAGTGTGTATTTATATCTTTGTATTATGACACTTCTTACCTGTCCAGTGGGCTGCCAATAGTGTAACTAAGGAGGGGCTGTTCCAAGTAATACCCATTATTTAGGCATTCATCTCTCAATGAAGTGAAGAGGGTTACCTGTCCAAGATTTCCACACACCCCCTATAATGTTAGAAATGGCCCATGAGAGGGGGGGGGGGGAATATGATAGGTGTACCTTATACTTTGGCCTTGTTAAATTCCCCTTACTAAATGCTATCTGGAGGTTGCCCCATAATGTTTGTGTCTAATCTGCTTGCCATGTTTCTGTGAAAAAATAGTAATGTTTATTGTTTTTTCCTCAACAGTTTCCTTCCACGCCACAGGAATGGCAGACTGTGGCCTCCCACTTTGCCCAGCGGTGGGACTTTCCTAACTGCGGAGGGGCAATTGATGGGAAACACGTCCACATCGTCCCACCACCCAACTCGGGGTCGTACTATTATAATTACAAGGGGTTCAATAGTATAGTGATGATGGCGATGGTGTCGGCTAATTACGACTTCTTGTATGTGGAAATGGGGAAGAATGGCCGGATGTCCGATCGTGGAGTCATCACCCAGACGGAGTTCTACAGGCGTCTCCAGAATGGCAGCTTGGACTTGCCAGCTCCAGAGGACAATGTTGAAGGACTCCCATTTGTGTTCGTTGCTGATGAAGCGTTTGCGCTGGGGGACCACCTGATGCGGCCATTCCCAATGAGGACCCTCACCCCGGAACAGAGGGTTTTTAATTACTGGCTGGCCAGAGCCCGAAGAGTGGTGGAGAACACATTTGGAATCCTGGCCAGCCGGTTCCGCCTGTTTATGACACCCATCCATATGGCGGAGTATAAACTAAACCATATTATACTTGCGTGCTGTGTTCTCCATAACTTTTTAAGGAAACATTCGGCCAACTATGCTGGTTCAGTTGGGCCTGAGGCCGGAATCATACATCAAACCACACTGACGGCGCTTGAAAGTGGCCGTCCTGGCTTGCCCTCCCTGAGTGCCCGTGATGTCCGGTTACACTACCTGGAGTTCTTTGCGGGTAGGGGGGCTATCAATATGCCAGACAATCTGTGAAGCCTTTTTATACTAAAAAAAAAAAAATTATTTGTGGACATTTACTGCTTGTGTTTGTTTTAGCTGACCCTGACAGAAATGTTTTGAGTGCAGAAAATGGCGTGATTGTGTAACCTTATACAAAGCACTGTTGGCTGTTATTTACTAAATGCAAAAACACATTTCACTACAAGTGCACTTGCAACTGCACTGAAACTGCACTTGTAGTGCAAAGTGGATTTGCCCTTAGGAAATAACCCCCATTTTCTCATAAAACAACAATTACATCACCCCAAAAGTGTTGCAGCGTTGAGACAATAATCCACACATTCTTGATTAACAATCTTTTTAATACCTGCACAATCACATGTGCATTTACCAAAGGTTTTTCAAACAAACCAACATGTTTGTTGTATAACAATTTTTATGGTGGCATTATCCAAAATTAAAATGTCCATTTTATAGAAAACAGGCCTGTGTAAAACCAACAAGAAAAGACACAAATCTTGAACTTACAAACATCACATTTGGTTGAATTTGAAGGCAATATCAGACATGAGTATTTAGGAACTGTGTTTGATATTGCGTTCAGATGGGGGGAAATCACCCCTGGAAAAGCCAAATTTGGAAGATGCACACAAATTTCCCAATGTCAACATGTGCTAGCTGCCATCACAGGGGATCAAGGGATGTGTTTTGGGGGAGAAACCCCTTCCTCATCGCTACTTTATTATTGAGGAAGGGGTTGCACCCCCAAAACGCCTCCATTGATCTCCCGTGATGGCAGATAGCACATGTTGACACACTGTGTGCATCCTCCAAATTTGGCTTTGGGAAAAATCACAAAAACATTTAGCACATTGTAGCACACAAAAGAAGAAAGTGATTTGGAGAGGTTTTAAACTCGCCCCAAAACATCAATGATGTTTTTATATTTTGGAATAACATCATTGATGTTTTGCTTGATGATTTCCAATTGTAAATTACACCCCATGATCTCCCCGATCAGGATCTGGGCACTTTCGGATGTGAAAGGATCTGGATCGACAACATCACGATCACCTAAAAAGAGAGGAACCCCAAAATAAATTTGGTTTAAAAAAAATGCCGCCGAGGGCAGGAGGCGGAGCCTAGCGGAGCAGACATGCATTGTTAGAGCTCCACACCGCTGAGGAGAGAAGAGAAGGACAAAGCGGAGCCTGCAGGCTCAAAAGGTATCCATTTGAACCTTTTTGCCCCAGGGAACAAACTGTGAAAGTTTGGGCAGGAAATATGGTACTGGGAAGAAACCGTGGCAGAAATAAAAATCACCTCACAAAGAGCTCACAGGCACTCACTGCAGCTGAAGCAGCTCCAGTCACCTCACAAGATACAGCATCAGGGCGCTCTCACAGACAGAAAATGTCACAGCAAGACTCTCCATTTGAGTCAGATACAGAACAAATCCTCTCACAAACTTCTCCACAAGCCTCCTCAGTATCCCCAGTAATATTATTACATTTTGAAAAGATGCTTCATAAGGCTTTAAAACAAACCTCAGACCAAATAACAAACAGCCTAACCAAAGAAATAAGAGAGCTGGGAAACCGCACCGCAGCCTTAGAAATAAAAATGGATGAAATTGAAATTACAACCCAAGAAAATATAACAGAATTGGAACAATTAAAAAAAGAGAATTTAATACTTCAAACTAAGCTCGAAGATTACGAAAATAGAGCCAGACGTTCAAACTTGCGCATAAGGGGAATACCTGAAACTGTGACAGACCTGCAATCTACTATTACTGCTCTATTACAAGAACTAAAGCCAGATATCCCTATTGAACGTTTAGAACTGGACAGAGTACACAGAGCCCTCACAGCCAAAAAGAAAGATGGACCCCCATGTGATATAATCACAAAATTTCATTATTACAGAACGAAAGAACAAATACTAATTGCTGCAAGAGAAAAAAAGGAACTTAATTTTCAAGGACACAATTATCAAATTTTTGCTGACCTATCCCAACTTACTATTACTAAAAGACGATCCATGAAACCCCAACTAATGGAACTGCAACGCCACAACATTATGTATCAATGGGGCTTCCCCTTTTCAGTCAGATTTAACTACCAAGGTATAATTTATAGAAGCAGATCAGCAGATGAACTACAACAAACCCTTTTAAAATTAAATCTGACAGAACCCACAAGCAGCAACACTCCCACATGCAGAAGAATGGCATCATCTTCACCTTCAGGCAGCACCCAGAAAATTTCAGAACAAAATGGGAATCATCATTCTCACAAAAGAGGCCGTTATGCCACATCATCCATGGACCAAGAAGATTCAATGGACTGACATCCTAATTCCTGATATCTCTTCATTTATTATACTAAGAGATGGTTCTCTATAAAAAACCTATATTTATAACTGAATGAAACTGCATTCTGATAGTCACACACTGTGTGGGATCATGTTACATTCCAGTTATATTTCTTATTACTTCCGATTCATATAGCCTTAGAATATATAAGTGAAATAAGGAAATTCTTGTTCAGTTATATATTATCAGGTAATAACAATAGATTTATTACTTTTTAGGACAAATATATGTTCAATAATCCAGAAGTAATGGAAGCTTTTTCTTTCTTTTCTTAAAACAAATATATTATTACCTAACTAGTTCCTAGAATTATGTTTTTGTTTATTCTAATCTGAAGCAATACAACCTCAATTTTATGAGTTAACATATCTAAACAGTTACATATGAATAAAATATGTAATTGTTTACTCTAAAAGGGTTAAAATCCCCAAATAATTCAAACTATCTTCATCAATACCAAAGTTATTAACAGTACCTTTCTAACTGAATTATTTAGCCTAGGGCAAGACTAACCATATACAACCACTCTGGAATAAATAATTTCAACAAAAACTATATTCTGCACTCCAATTAATGAAACATCATTTTGATGTCTTTTGACATAGCACTTCTCTCCTGTAAACGGAAGATCCGTGTACCCCCATTAGCCCTCCTCATTCTCCCAACCATATTATGTGGGAGTGTGACGAAGGCACTTATTCCCCTGAGAGAGATATTTATTCTCTTTCATGGGTAAATTGTGATTACTTGCAAAAAATAATTTATACAATGTATCATCTAATCTCATATGTTTTTTGTTTACTCTTTACTCCAGAATTCACTGGTTTCTTTTCTATCTATTCATCTCTTCAGTCCACACAGGTTGATCTGCGCAGTCAGCTCTGCATAACAAAAAGTAAGTCAAAACTATTTGATCTATTGCCATGGCACCACTGAATATACTTTCCCTGAATGTTCAGGGAATAAATGTCCCTCAAAAAAGGACCAAAGCCTTTCGTACTTTCCATAACAAGAAGGCTCACATAGTATGCCTCCAAGAAACACACTTCACCAAAGATTCTACTCCAAAATATATTTCTCCTTTTTATCAACAAATTTACACGGCTTCTGCCTGTACCAAGCAAAGGGGAACTCTAATTGCATTTCACCGATCCACACCATTCACCTTATCATCAGAAATTAAAGACCCAGAAGGTAGATACCTGATACTCATGGGTTATATAATGGATACAGCAATCACGGTGATTTCCTACTACGCTCCTAACAAACAACCTACACCATTCCTCTCACATATATTACAAGTGATTAATACACACAAAATAGGAACAGTGATAATGTGTGGGGATTCGAACCAGGTCCTCCTCCCATTTCTAGATAAATCACCTTTTACACCATCCAAAATAACCTCTAGATTACCTTTTTCTCAACTTCTTTCCAAATACAATCTGGTAGATTCATGGAGAGAAAGTAACCCATTGAAAAAGAAATTCACTTATTTCTCGCACCCTCATCAAACCTTCACCAGAATAGATCATATTTTTCTAACAATAGGAATGATACCAGAAATTATTGCATCAGATATAATTCCGATTCCGTGGTCTGACCATAATGCAGTATACACTACTATAGCCTCAGCCATACCAAAAGCGCATGACCCAACGTGGTACTTACCGGACATAATGCTCAAACACCCACTACATCAGATGGCCATTGAACAAGCTTTAAAGGAATACATATCAATTAATAATACAACAGACATCTCCCCAATAACACTGTGGGAAGCTCATAAGCCTGTCTTGCGTGGTACAATACAAAGACAAATGGCACTATTTAAACGGGAACACAAAAATCTAGCAAAAAAACTAGAACTCAATTTTAATGCAGCCTACATATCATTTCAAGATAATCCATCTCAGAGTACAAAATCTCATCTGGAAAAATCTAGATTGGAATACGATCTATTTCTCACTGAGTCAGTTGATAAATCCCTCAAACGCTCCAAACACAATTTCTACATGAATACAAACAAACCAGGTACATATTTGGCTCGGGCATTAAATTCAACTAACAAATCTTTCAAACCAATACGTTTGAAATTATCAAAAAATGTTTACACTTGTAGTCCAGTTAAAATAGTCCATAAATTTCACTCACATCTCGCAACTTTATACAAGACAAACAATGAATTTAATCCTACAGAGGCTGAATCCTTCTTCTCAAAAATAACCTTACCTGAGTTATCTCAGAATCAAAAAAGCAGTTTGGATGAGCCTATAACTATAGATGAAGTTGCTAACGCCATAAAAGACCTAAAACTTAACAAAAGACCAGGCCCAGACGGCTACTCGGCTTTATACTATAAAACATTCTCAGAAATACTCACTCCCATTCTCACTGAAACTTTTAACAAACTTCTAGATGGACATTCTTTTCGGCAAGAAACACTAATGGCAATTGTTTGTATGATCCCAAAACCCCTTTCTGATGATACTTCCTGTGTGAATTATCGGCCTATCTCTCTGTTAAACCTCGATATTAAATTATTAGCAAAAATAATAGCAAAACGCCTCAATAGCATTATAGGATAATTAATACATAGAGATCAAGTAGGCTTCATGCCAAATAGACAGGCAGGCGATAATATACGCAGGGCAGTGTTATTGGCAC
Source organism: Aquarana catesbeiana (assembly GCF_042186555.1). NCBI lineage: Eukaryota > Metazoa > Chordata > Amphibia > Anura > Ranidae > Aquarana > Aquarana catesbeiana. Next base: position 207,518,304 of record NC_133331.1, on the reverse strand, counting down.
ATATTGCTAAAAAACGGAAAATCCCTTTTATGTTTTCTATCTCTCGATATTAAGAGGGCATTTGACACAGTATCCTGGCAATATATGCAATATTCATTACAAAAATGGGGTTTTGGACCCCACTTTTTAACATGGATCAAAGCATTATATAATAAACCCAAAGGCTATATAAAATATGCTGGATACAAATCTGAAACCTTTAATATTGAAAGAGGTACCCGACAGGGTTGCCCATTATCTCCCTTATTATTTGCCCTTATACTCGAACCCATGGCCCAATACATCAGAACAAACCAAACTATAACTGGCATTGAAGTAGGAGGTATTACACACAAATTATGTATATTTGCAGACGATATATTACTTTTTCTATCATCACCACAGGTCTCTGGTCCTAACTTAATACCAGCTCTTGATGGATTTGCAGCCCTATCCAGCCTTATGATTAATCCTAAGAAATGCCTAGTGCTTAATATTTCACTCACAAACATGGAATTGATCCCGGCTAGGGCTGCACTCCCATTCACATGGGCAGAAAAATCAATCCCATATCTTGGAATTTATTTAACAGCATCTCATTCTGACTTATTCTCAACCAATTATCCTCCTGTATTAAGACAGATCACAAATCTAATAAAACAATGGTCGCAACTTCCTTTATCCTGGATGGGGAAGATTAATGCAATCAAAATGACTATTCTACCCAAATTGCTTTATCTATTCAGAGTCCTCCCTATTCCAATTGCTTCCTATTTTTTGAGAATAGTACAAAAAAGAGCAACTTCGTTTATATGGGGCTCTTCTAAACCACGTATACCTATACACACACTACATCTTGCCAAAAATAAAGGAGGCCTGGGATACCCTAATTTTACTAACTACTACAGAGCGGCACATTTGGCCAGTCTGTCCAAATACCATGCAAAACAGGAAATCCCATTATGGGTATTTATAGAGGCTTCAGAAAATGACCCTCTATTAATATCAAATTTATTATGGCTTGATCCTAAAGACCGCTTTAAAATTCATAATCCCATAACTAAACACTTCTTATCTCTCTGGGATAAACTAAAAACCAAATATCAGTTACAATCTCCACACAATCCTCTCCTTTCTTTTATCAGAAATCCGGCCTTTTATCCGGCATGGATCTACCCAAATTCTTTTAAAGCTTGGACAACATCAGGCATTCAGACACTAAATGACTTCATAGCATCTAAATCATTCCTTTCATTCCCATCGCTTAGAGAAAAATATGATCTACCAAACTCTGAGATATTTAGATATCTCCAAATCAAAAATTTCTATACACCATTCCTAAAGGGGGATACACCATTATCCCAATTATCCATTTTTGAATCAATCTGTACAAAAGATCCATTTGCTAAAGGTACAATTTCATCACTTTATAATCAATTATATGGAGTAGCAAATCTTAATAGACCCTCTTACGTTCAGAGGTGGGAGGAGGACCTGGGACGAACTTTAGAAGACACGGACTGGTCTAACATATGGCTCACATCTAAATCATCTTCACCCAACATCTTAGCACTGGAGACAAATTATAAAGTCCTAACTCGCTGGTACCTTGTACCCGCTAGAGTGGCAAAATATTCACCTAATACCTCAGCTCTTTGTTTTCGAGGATGCCCAGAAATAGGCACATATTTACACATATGGTGGACGTGCCCAGTAATCCAAACCTTCTGGAAGGAAGTCTTCGTGATTGCATCTAAAATATTTAAAAAAATAATACAACCAGATCCATATTTAACTTTACTTAATCTAAAATCGGAATGGTTAACACTCTCTCAATTCAAACTTATGATCCAACTAATAACGGCTGCAAAACAAACAGTGGCCAAGGCATGGAAATCTCCTACATTGGTACTAGCAGAAACAATTCACAGAATGAATAATACAATGTCCCATGCTAAGATGGTAGCCATCGATCAAAATCAAATTCCAAAATTTTAAAAACTTTGGCATCCTTGGATAAAACAACAGTTCCTGTCAAACTTCAATGACTCTGTCCTGTTGCCATGGTAACAGATTAAATGACTTACAGAGACACCCATTCTAAGGCTTCAAAGAGGACTAAAAAGAATAATAAACTGACGAGCGGGACAACCTTGTGGACCATACCTCTACCTTTCAACCCTTTTTCTTCTTTCTCTTTCCTTTTCTCCACCTTACGATTAAAGCTTATTATCAGAATTTATTTGACCTATATACACTCTACTTGTAAACAATATGTATAGTAGGTATAAATCATTTAAATACCTACAAAAGTAACTAAGGAAATTATATATATCTTTAATTTAGGTTTACGTGAACCCAATGTTTAATATTTGAAATTTCATGATATTTACCTATATAAACCCTACTGTAAAACAATGAGCTTACTTTATAGATCCTTGTAAACTTACTTTATGTATCTTTATAACATTGTATACTCAATAAACTTCTTTTGACAAGGAAAAAAAAAATGCCGCCATCCATCTCTTATCTGAGCCTGTGGTTGCAGACACTCACCTGTTGTGGTGACTAGTTCCACCACGTCTTCTTCCTCCTGCTCAGCTTGTGTTGGGGGGATTTCCCCTTCTTCCAGAGGGGGGGGGGCTCTGGTCTCCTCAGATGAGGGGTGTCCTCCGAGTCTTTTATCCCCTGTGTAAAACAAAAATGGTATACTTAGCACACAGATATTTAATGTCAGAACTATAAATAGGAAACATTGCTTGGAAGTGAGGTACAATTGTCAATTTTAGCCGAGTTCCAAGATGTAGCTTTTTTAGTGTCCTTTGTCAACCTGCAATACTTTACCAGTTTTGTACAAGCTTCACAGATGGAGACCCCCTTATAGTATACACTGGAGCACCTGTGTGGCCCCCCTAATAAAAATGGTGTTCTTGTGTCCCACACTAGTGCTCCAGTGTCCAGATGTGAAAACAGCTGCTCAGTGTCCTCTCCTTACACAGAATCTAGTTTGCATTTCATTCTAGTAACAAAGCCATCTACACAACCCAATTCTTTGAAGACAAGTATAGGGCGTCAAAATGGTGGCCAAATGCATATGGGCTAAACAATGGTATTTTATAGTTGGAATGAAAAATGTTTGATCCGAACGAATAATGTGCCCATGAACATGAAAGTTGCCATTTTAAACTGTACAACAGTTCCTAAAAGCACATGGAGCAGCACGAACGTAATAAACACAAAAAGAATAGGAACACAGCACAACTACTTACTTTTTTGCAGCACTATCCGGATCTTTATGTACTGCTCATGTTCTCATAATTTCGGGTCCGACCACCGCTTCCTGAGCTGATCTTTCGATCGTCGTACCCCAAAATTCCGGTGCAGACTCCTGACCACTTTCGCCATGATCTTGGCCTTTCTGATATTGGGGTTGGGGTAAGGCCCATACTTTCCATCATAGTCGGCCTTCTTCAGGATGTCCACCATCTCCAACATCTCCCCAAAGGACATATTTGAGTCCTTAAATCTCCTTCTGGATCGGGACGTTTCAGGCTCCGGCCTTTCCTCCTCCTCCTCCTCCTCCTCCTCGTTGCTACAATTAGCACGCACCTGCTGTCTATCCGCCATGTGCTCTTCCCCTACTGCGCCGAACGAAAAGGGGCGGGGAATAGACTAGAAAGAACGTCAGGGGCGGGCGGAGTTATACGCATGCGCAGTGTGTATAAAGCGTAACACACGTGCGTATTACGTACCATCTGTGAGCGGAGGAAGGAGCATCGGAGACGCCGATCGTGATAACGAAGGTAAGATCTAAACTTGCGCCTATACTGCTTCGAAATGGAAGCCTATATTGCAACAAGATTAGGGGAGTTTTGCCTGACATTAGGGTTTGTCTTGTGTTGTGTCTTGCAGAGAAAATGGATGGGTTCAACGACCACAATTTCCTGCCCCTGTTCATAGACAAGTACAGGGAGCTGCCCTGTCTGTGGCAAGTGAGACACCCCCACTATAATCACAAACAGAAGAGGCAGGCAGCGCTGGAGAAACTGATGGAGTTGGTGAAGCCGGTGGTCCCCACAGCAACCATCCCTTATTTAAAAGCCAAAATTGGTGGCCTGAGGAGCACTTATCTTAGGGAGCGCAAGAAGGTCACAGATTCCTAGAGATCCGGAGCTGCAGCAGATGACGTCTCCAGGCTGTGGTACTACGAGAGACTGCGATTTCTGTCAGACCACACTGAAGTCAGGGAATCCCTCTCCACTCTTCCTTCCACTCTTCCTTCCACCCCAGCTGAGGCTTCTGATGTCCAACCTGGGCCTTCCAGCCAGGAAGAAGTGGAGGAGCCCAGCTGGAGTCAGGTATAGCATTCTTCTACAGATTTCTGGTCAATAAATAAATGATGTTTACTAGATGTTATTATTGATCACTAATTGCTGATTAAAAAAAGTGTTTTACATATCAATAGACAGTAGTGGGCACCCAAAATTGGGACAAGAATGAAAAATGCTGGGCTCAGAAGGATAGTCTGTTATATTTGTTAACATTCAATTTGCAGCAGTCAGGAGGTGAAAATTGTGTGTGATTGATTGAAAAAATACTAAAACTATGTGCCTTTTTCATACACAGGAAGACCTCAGCCAGGAGGAGGTTGTGGAATGTGGCAGCCAGGAGGAGGCGGGGGTTAGTGGCAGCCAGGAGGAGGCGGGGCTAAGTGTCAGCCAAGAGAAGCCTGGACCAGTCGCAGCCTGACTGAGTCTCAGGTCCCTCCCCTCCGCCTGCCATATAAACGAGCCAGGAAGGCCACTCCGAGTCCCGTGCAGGATTCAGCGTTTCAGGCTGATCCAGGAGGCTTCTGCTTCCCTCAGAGCCTTACCCACTCCTGAAGAGGCCTTTGCCTGCATGGCTGCCACCAAATTGCAGGGCATGCAGGAGGGTCAATGCAGGCTCTGTGAGGACCTGCTTTATAAAGTCCTACATAAGGGGGTGAGTGGGGAACTAACACCCGATGTGGTTGAGTTGGACCATCCTCCTCCTCCTCCTGTTGCCACAACTCCACCACCACAGCCACCGCGTGGAAGGAGGCGTGGAAAGAAGACCAGAGAGTGATGACCCTGGGTTCAGTCTGGTCTGACAGAAGATGCAGTCTCTTGTATGACCACAGCCTGGGGATACAGATGTCATCTGCTGCTTTCCGGATCTCTGGGACTTCTGGACCAGACTGCCCTCCCTTAGATAAGGACTCCTCAGGCCACCAATTTGGCTTTCAAATTATTGATGTGTGCCCTGGGGGTCCAAGGCTTCGCTCACTTCTGCAGTTTCTCCATCGTTGCCTCCCTCTTTGTTTAGTTGTGACCCCTTAATAAAATTTTTTAGGTAAATTATACTCTCCTGTGTGTGTTTTCATCCAAAAAGGACAGTTTGTTGGTGAGGATTCAGGTACATTTCTAACATAAAATGTGAAATTAACAAGGGACAACAACACCAAACAATCTCCTACAGATTAAATAGAACAACATATCAATGGTGTTGTGGGAACTTGTCACAAAAAACACACACAAACATTTTCGGGAGTACAAATCAAAATCGCAAAAAAAATAAAAATAAAATACAAACACAAAAAAAAATCTACATTAAAGCCAAAAAATATATAAAAAATATACAAAAATATGTTGTCAGATGTGAGAAATCAAAATATATTGAGGGAATCATGATAAATAGTAACGAAATAAGTTTGTGAGAAGTGTGTGTGAATATGAGCAGAAAAAATACTTAATTCTTGTCACATTATAAAGAAGAAGAGTGCGCTGTATTAAACCATTTTGAACATTGCAGCGTGACGAAAGTGCTGTATCCATTGCGAACGCTAAGTTTACCAGAACGAGCTGTTCCGTCTTGGAATTTCTTCTGAGCATGCATGGCACTTTTTGTGCGTCGGAACAGGCCACACATGGTCGGAATTGACGCGATTGGATTTTGTTGTCGGAAAATTTTATCTCCACTTTGTGTGTCGGAAAATCCGATGGAAAATGTCCGATGGAGCCCACACACGGTCGGAATTTCCGACAACACGCTCCGATCGGACATTTTCCATCGGAAAATCCGACCGTGTGTACGGTGCATAAGAGTGAGATTCCGGGAAAAACTATTAACATCTAAAATGGTTTTAAACAAGTCAAAGTGTTTATTGGGGCAAAAGTTTAAACCTTTTGCCAGAAGTTTGGTTTCATCTTCCTTAAGTGGTCTCTTAGAGATGTTCATGACACTGTATGTTACTTTGTTCTGCCCCGCAAACTGTATTGGGTGTTGTTTGGGGTGTTGGTGTTTCCTGCCACCTCTCCTGGTTTTCTTGTGTTGGAAGGTTTCTTCTTCTTGGAGTGTCCGGACCTGTGAGGGTTTCCAGTGTGTCTTGGTGTACCTGCTCTCTGGATTTCTGCGGGTTCTTCAGAACGATCAAAGGAGGAATCGGATGCGGTGTAAACAGAAGTGTCATTAGCAGGTATGCTCTCCTGGTCAGAGAAACTAACCTGCTTTCCTCTGTTCCTCCGTGATCTGTTAGGGATGAATTGTGGTCTTTTCCACGTATAAACCTTGTTATTTTCATAATCATCTTTATCTCTGGCTAATTTGCCTTTTTTGCTGTCAATCACAGATTTTTCCATCTTGTCTAATCTTCTATTTAGACGACCATCCAGGTCTGAAAACCCTGTGTGGTTTTGTAAAGAGGTGAGTTCCTTTTGTATTGAAGATATGTCTGTTTGTAGCGCTTCCACTTCTTTTTTCTTAGAAGAGATGAGAACATTCATCAGTTTGAAAGAGCACATATTCAGAGTGTCAGTCCATTCTTTTTTGAGAAGGTCATCAAAAAGCTCAGAGGTGGGAAACTTCTTAATCCTTAAGCCTCGTGGGATATGTGCCAGGGTTAAATATTCAGATAAAAAGTGGATATCCCAGTATGCTCTGATTTCTCTAGCCATCAATTGCTCCAGTTTCCTGAAGTGGTGTATCAATAATACTCCGTCATCACCTGAGGATTGTGATGATTGTGTCTGTGCCGACTGTCTCAATGGGTTGTTGGCCGGTGCTGTGAGGGTTCGGCTGTACACTTCTGCCATGGGTGTCGAGGTAACCGTATATTCCATGTAAATGTACGAGGAAAATATGCTTTTTGTAAAAAACTGGAGAGATGAACGAATAAATGATGCTGTGTGAGCTCCTGGGTGAAATCCCTGTGCCGGTGGAAAGATTTTTGTAGCAATAATCGGGAATGCAACTGCAGCACAAGCGTTTTCCCCACACCAGGTTGTATCCAAACCAGGTGTAAACTGAATTTTGCTTTCCAGAGTTGAAAAGCCCCAGGTGCTGGCTATTGCTGATCCATGTTGTTAGGGAAGAAAAAAGTCTGGACAGCCGCACACCAGGAGAATATAATCCAACGAAATTTCTTTATTGTAAAATCAGGAATAAATCATGTACAAAGCACCATGGATAGAATGTACAGATAATCAGCTAACGCGTTTCACGCTCTGTGGAGCGCTTACTCATAGCTAACAATAATAAAAATGAAACCACATATATACCATTTATCATGAATCATGTGACCAAGTGGTAAATCTAAAATGCAGAACAGCTGAGATCTGATTGTGACGGGTGTGAACATTGGTCAGTGGTTGATGAGCACAGGGGTGAAAATCCCTGTGAGTGCAGGGTGTATATGTGTAAGCAACGGTAAAATGTAGAAAAAAGAAACCAATTATATAAAATGCTATATAAGCATGTAAAACACGTAAAGTACATATGAAGAATGATAATTAAAGTGAAAAAAGGGTCTATATTTGGATTAGCGTGAAAAATAAATGATGAAAAGTGAATGATTGAGAAATCTTAATGGGTAGTGAATGCTGGTGTAAAAATAAAAATAAAAATAAATGTAAATTACACCAAAAAAGAAAAAAGGAACAATGCGTGTGAAGTGTATTTGGGGGGTGAAGGAAAAAGAAAAATATGGGGTTTCTGTGTATGCAAACAATATCGCAATACCGTGAAGTGGAAGTCCCATAAGGAATGTTTGCTTAATGTGTCAAAAGACCATGAATATATGTGTTTCATGTGTATGAATGAACTCTATGACCAGGATGTATGTGAATATAATAAACATGTGTTTTAATTCTGTTTATAAAATACATGGTCATATAGAAAAAAGGGAGGGGGAAAAAACACATACATGCACACTTCCTCTGTTCCCAATAAAAACAATACTAATATATCAGAATTGACTACATTTGTGTCCACATGTGAATTATTCTGGTGCGTAATGTAAATTTTCTGTAAATTGTGAAAATGAAGCACCTTTCCTAAAGAAACGAAAAAGGAGGGGGAAACCTTCATCAATTGACATGTGAAGACATATATTAGTACCGTAAATAACATATTATAAAAAACTATCATGATAAAACTTATTATAGTGAGCATGAAAACCATGCTTATAACAAAAACAACTCCATGTTTTTCAGTGTGTACATAAAAAAACCTATAAACTAGGCACTTACATGCACAAACCAATGTTTATATATTTGTGTATCTGTCTGTGCACAGGTGAAGGTCGCAATTAACGGGAGAAAAACTTTCCATGTCAATAACCTTGTGCACACGCATTCACACAAAGACCGTGCTTGTTAGGACTCTAATTTTCTATAAATGGTGAGAAAAAAACTTTTATTATAAAAATTACGTGTACATATACTGATTAAGATAAAAAACCATATAGAAAATGTATATTTATCCTAAAACTGAATCAACAAATCATGGGAATACTAAAGAATATTTATTGGTTAATTACATTAGTCTTGTTTAAAACTTGGATTCCCAGAGATCAGGATAGAGGGAAGAACTCTCACAAAGTAACTTTTCTTTTTGAGGAGAAAAGAGTAATGGACATATTTATGTGAAAGCCTCGAGAGGTGTTAATCAAAATAATTACCGGATGTGTTGAGTTAAACCCTGCCGAGTATTAAGGTTGTCTAGGTGTTCAAATATATCAAAATATATTAAGTTGTATTTAAACATAAACTTGACAACCCCAACAAACGATTAAGTGACTGGATGAGACTATGTCGGTGCTAGTGGAGAATATAGTAAAACTTCGCTGTAAGCATAGCGGCATATGAATGATTTTAAAAGGGATACCATTTCTCCACAAAGCTGTGAGTGAATATCGCTGTGTCAATGGTCTCTTGGCGATCAGTAAATGTGTTGCATTGATTACGATTTATGCCTAGCCTTTGATCCAGGTGTGGAGAAACATCAGAGGGCTTTAAGATGTTACAAACATTGTGTCACTATTTTGGAAGATAACAAGATAACGCAGATAACACAGAAACCCCCTTTTTTTTTTTTTTTTTTCCTTCACCCCCCAAATACACTTCACACGCATTGTTCCTTTTTTCTTTTCTGGTGTAATTTACATTTATTTTTATTTTTATTTTTACACCAGCATTCACTACCCATTAAGATTTCTCAATCTTTTTATTCACTTTTCATCATTTATTTTTTACGCTAATCCAAATATAGCCCCTTTTTTCACTTTTTTATCATCCTTCATATGTACTTTACGTGTTTTACATGCTTATATAGCATTTTATATAATTGGTTCCTTTTTTCTACATTTTGCCGTTGCTTACACATATATACCCTGCGCTCAAAGGGATTTTCACCCCTGTGCTCATCAACCACTGACCAATGTTCACACCCTTCACAATCAGATCTCAGCTGTTCTGCATTTTAGATTTACCACTTGGTCACATGATTCATGATAAATGGTATATATGTGGTTTCATTTTTATTATTGTTAGCTATGAGTAAGCGCTCCGCAGAGCGTGAAACGCGTTAGCTGATTATCTGTACATTCTATCCATGGTGCTTTGTACATGATTTGTTCCTGATTTTACAATAAAGAAATTTTGTTGGATTATATTCTCCTGGTGTGCGGCTGTCCGGGACTTTTTTCTTCCCTCACTACCTGAAGACAATAACTGTTGTTCTGCACCTATTAATACCGCAGGCAGCTACAGTATTTACAGTAAGTGTACTGTGTCCTCTGCACAGTGTGCACCTAAAGCTACCTGAAGAAAATTGGTGGTGTTCTTCTGATCCTATTAGTACCACAGGCAGGCAGCTGCAGTATTTACAGTTCATATACTGCGTCCTCTGCACAGTGTGCACCTAAAGCTACCTGAAGACAATTGCTGTTGTTCTCATCCTGTTAATACCACAGGCAGGCAACTACAGTATTTACAGTTAGTGTACTGTGTCCTCTGCACAGTGTGCACCTAAAGCTACCTGAAGAAAATTGGTGGTGTTCTTCTAAACCTATTAGTACCATAGGCAGGCAGCTGCAGTATTTACAGTTAGTGTACTGCATCCTCTGAACAGTGTGTACCTAAAGCTACCTGAAGACAATTGCTGTTGTTCTGCTCCTATTAATACCACAGGCAGGCAGCTACAGTATTTACAGTTAGTGTACTGTGTCCTCTGAACAGTGTGCACCTAAAGCTACCTGAAGACAATTGCTGTTGTTCTGCTCCTATTAATACCACAGGCAGGCAGCTACAGTATTTACAGTTAGTGTACTGTGTCCTCTGAACAGTGTGCACCTAAAGCTACCTGAAGAAAATTGGTGGTGTTCTTCTGATCCTATTAGTACCACAGGCAGGCAGTTGATTCTGCTAGCTGCAGCATCAGTATATATATACATCCCAGCTTTCTGCAGCTACATCTCACTGCAGGTCATTATTATGTCTGGAAGGCCAACAAGGAGAGGCAGACAGTCACAAGCCAATAAAAGAGGGCAAGCAGGCTCTGTGTCTAGAGGCAACAATGCTGGTCGTGGAGACGGTGCATCCTCATCAGCACGTGGCTGTGGGACACGCTTGTTCTTTTTTTCGGCAGCTGGCCATGTTGAGCCGCAACATGCAGAATACTTGGTAGAGTGGATGACCAAGCTGTCCTCATCCTCCTCATCCTCTCTTACCCAGGCTCAGGGTACTTTGTCTGGCAAAGCAGCTGCCAACGCGGCCTCTTCCCTTGGCTCAATGGCATCAGTCACTCCTTCCCTAGCCCCACCATGTCCTCCTGAGGAGTCCCCAGAACTGTTTGACCACAGTGTTGTGTACATGCTCCAGGAGGATGCCCAGCATTTTGAAGGCTCTGATGATGGTACCCAGCTAGAGGAAGGCAGTAACGTGAGCCCAGAGAGAGGGGGTGCCCAAGAAGGACAGCAATCTGGCAGTCATGTTCCCCCAGCTGCAGCATACTGCCAGGTTTGCTCCAGTGATGAGGAGGGAAAGGATGATGAGGTCACTGACTCCACGTGGGTCACTGATAGGAGAGAGGAGGAGGAGGAGGCACATCTCTAACGAGGCAGGATGCCCTCCAGGGGCCAGCTTAAGGGCAGCACACCGACTGCATCTCACCGCAGAGCTTCGCATGTGCAGGGCGCTTCTGTCTCTGCACGTTATTTCAAAAGTTCTTTGGTGTGGGCCTTTTTTGAGATGAGTGCATCAGATCCCACTGCTGCTATTTGCAACATATGTCTCAAGGACCCACACCAAAGAACAAAGCGGACCTCTCCTTGCTCCTCATCAGCTGGGATCTCCAACCCCACTATACCTTCAGTCCTCTCTGAAACCTGCACTGAGAGGAATGAAGTTGTAGAATTAGGTGTGTCACAGCCAAGTACTTGCGGGCAATCTGCTATCGGTACACCAACATCAGATTGTACCAGGCAAATTTGCCTGCCCCAGCTGCTGCACCACCGAAAGAAGTTCGCTCCCAGCCATCCACATGCCCAGCGGTTGAATGCTAGCTTGGCTAAATTGCTAGCACTTCAACTGCTGCCTTTTCAGTTGGTAGACTCTGCCCCCTTCCGTGAGATTGTGGAATGTGCGGTTCCTCAGTGGCAGATTCCCAAACGCCACTTTTTCGCACAGGAGGTGATTTCGGCTCTCTAACGGCATGTGTAAGGCAATGTCCATGCCTCGCTGGACAGGGCGGTCAGCGGTATGGTGCATATTACTGCTGACTCATGGTCCAGCAGGCATGGACAAGGACGTTACCTATCTTTCACTGTGCACTGGATGACTCTGTTGGCAGCTGGGAAGGATGCAGGACAGTGTGCAGTAATGTTGGAGGTTGTTCCGCCACCACGCCTCCAAAATTCTACTAGTGGTGATTTTGCCACACCTCTCTCCTCCACCCGTTCCTCTTCTTCTTCCTCCATGGCCTCTTCCTGTGCTGATTTGTCCTCGGCACAAGCAGTGCTCCATAGGCGTTCAAGGGGCTATGCAAGCAAGCAGGCAAAAAGATGTCATGCGGTGCTTGAGCTGGTGTGCTTGGGGGACAGGAGCCACACTGGGGCAGAGATTCTGCCAGCTCTGCAGGGGCAGGCTCAGAGGTGGTTGACGCCATGCCAGCTTAAGCCAGGAATGGTGGTTTGCGACAATGGCACCAACCTCCTCTCTGCCCTCCGACAGGGACAACTGAACCATGTGCCCTGTTTGGCTCACGTCCTTAACTTGGTGGTGCAGAGGTTCTTGGACAGGTACTCGGGCTAACAGGATGTCCTGAGGCAGGCCAGGAAAGTCTGTGTGCATTTCCGCCGGTCATATAACACCAGTGCTCGGCTGGCTGACCTCCAAAAGGAATTTAACCTGCCCAAGAACCGCTTAATCTGTGACATGCCCACCAGGTGGAACTCAACGTTGGCCATGATGCAGCGGCTGCACATGCAGCAGAGGGCCATCAAAGAGTACCTGTGCGACTATGGCACCAGGACAGGGTCAGGGGAGCTTGTTTTTTTTTCCCCCATGCCAGTGGGCCATGATCAGGGATGCATGCACTGTCCTGTCACCATTTGAGGAGGCCACAAGGATGGTGAGCAGTGACAGTGCATGCATCAGTGACACTGTCCATCTTGTCCAGCTGTTGGCGCACACGCTGCATGGAATAATGAACAGGGCACTTGAGGCAGAACGGAGGGAGGAAGAGGAGGACTTCCTTACCTCTCAAGGCCCCCTTTATCCAGACAGTGTTCCTGCGTGCCCGCCGATCACACAGGAAGAGGACGAGGAGGAGGAGGAGGAGGATTGTGTCAGCATGGAGGTGGAGCCTGGCACTCAGCATCAGCAGCAGTCTTCAAGGGATCATTTACAGTCCGAAGAAACCCATGGACTTATACGTGGCTGGGAGGATTTGGCTGCAGATCATGTCATCCTTAGTGACCCACAGGACTCTGGACCGAATGCCTCAGCAAACCTATGCTGCATGGCCTCCCTGATCCTGCAAAGCCTGCGGAAGGATCTTCGTATTCGTGGTATCAAGGGGAGGGATGATTACTGTCTGGCAACCCTCCTTGATCCACGTTACAAGGGTAAGGTTGCGAGCCTTATCTTGCCGTTGCAGAGGGAGCAGAGGATGAAACATCTTTGGGAGGCCTTGCAGAAAGGTTTGTGCAACGCGTTTCCAGAGCCTGGGAGGTTACAATTTCCTAGTCCTCCTGCACAACGTGTTGCTGAGGCTTCGGTCAATCACAGAAGGAGCGGTGGAGAAGGTGGCCATCTGACCGATGCGTTCAGACAATTTTTTAGTACGCAGCCCCAAGGTCTGATCAGTTCCAGCTACCATCGCCAGCGTCTGATTCACATGATGCAGGATTACCTAGGGGCAAGATCAGACTTGGACACCTTTCCTACTGAAAATCCTCTGGGTTACAGGGTCTTGAGGATGGATCACTGGCCAGAGCTTGCACAGTATGCAATTGAGCTACTGGCCTGTCCTGCATCCAGCGTTCTTTCGGAACGCACATTCAGTGCTGCTGGAGGCTTTGTAACCGATCACAGGGTGTGCCTGTCCACCAAATCGGTCGATCGGCTGACCTTCATAAAAATGAATCAGTCTTGGATCACCAGCTACCAAGCACCTGATGCTTATGTAACCGATTGATGTTTTTTTTAATGTGAGATCCCTCGAAGACTGCCTATGTTGATGCTGAGTGACTATCCTGTGATGATGAGTCAAAATCCTCTTCCTCCTCAATTTTCATGCTGATAGCTTGTAAGAAGATTTTTGGTTCTGGGCACCGCCACCAGTGGCCAAGGCCCAATTTTTCTGCCCCTGTTTAACAGGGGCATATAATTAAAATTTTTGATGCAATACTTTGAAGCAGGGCTCATTCCTGCGCTCCAACTAGAGTATCTCTGAGGAGTTGCAGCGTTGTGGCACCAGCACCAGTACCCAAGTCCCAATTTTTCAGCCCCTGTTTAACAGGGGCGTGTAATTACAATTTTTGATGCAATACTTTGCAGCAGGGCTCTGAGGAGGGGGATTGCTCTGTCCTTCCCTTTCTCTTCCCCATTCCCCTTCCCCCTCCCCCCCTCCTCTCTTTCTTCATATTTGCAGCAGGGCTCATTCCTGCGCTCCAACTATAGCATCTGTGAGGGGTTGCAGTGTTGTGGCACCAGTGCCTAAGGCCCAATTTTTTTGCCCCTGTTCAACAGGGACATGTAATTACAATTCTTGATCTAATATTTCACAGCAGGGCCTGTTCCTGCGCCCACCAAGAGTAACTGTGAGGGCTTACAGGTTGTGGGAACACCAACACCTAAGGCCCCAATTTCTGTAGAGTATATAGGGCAGGCCCCTACTTTCAAACATCCAACTTACAAATGACTCCTACTCCTACTACTACTCCTACTACTCCTACAAACGGAAGGAGACAACAGGAAGTGAGATGAAATCTACCCCTAAGAAGGGAAATTCTCTCCTGTAAGAGCTAATATGGGAAAAACGTGTCTCCTCTTCACTGATGCTTTATCACCAATCTTTGTTTCACCAAAACCCCCAAACTTTCAAAAAACATTTGTCATTGGGACAGAAAGTGAGGTGAAATCTTCTGAAGAGGTGCACAGACAGCAAAACAAATGTTACAGGGGTCATAACTCTTCCCTATGTTTTCCAAAAAGCTTAAAAATAGATTTTTTGGCTGGAACTACACTTTAAAAATGTACCAGTTCAAAATTACAAATAGATTCTACTTAACAATAAACCTACAGTCCCTGTCTTGTTTGCACCACCTGTATACTGCTGTTCAGAGTATATAGGGCCTGGGGGCCCCAAGCCTTTCCTTTTTTTAATATGGATGCGGGGTTCCCCTTAATATCCATAGAAGACCCAAAGGGCCTGGTAATGGACTGGGAGGTGGGGGGTACCCATGCCGTTTGTCTCACTGATTTTCCATATTGCCAGGACCTGACATTACATTAAAGCCGCAAGCAGTTTTAAATGACAATTATTCCTTTAAAAATGTAATTTTGTGCAGGGACTGTTCTAAGCACAGGAAAAACGCGCCACTTTACAGGCATACTATAGACACCCCCCTGGTACAATATTTAAAGGAATATTTCACTTTTTTTTTCACTTTAAGCATCATTAAAATCACTGCTCCTGAAAAAACAACCGTTTTTAAAACTTTTTTTGCATTGATACATGTTCCCTGGGGCAGGACCCGGGTCCCCAAACCCTTTTTAGGACAATAACTTGCATATTAGCCTTTAAAATTAGCACTTTTGATTTCGAACGTTCGAGTCCCATAGACTTTAATGGGGTTCTAAAGTTTGCGCAAACTTTCGGTCCGTTCACAGGTTCTGGTGCCAACCGAACCGGGGGATGTTCTGCTCATCCCTACTCATCAGATGGTTCCCCAGCGCAAAGGCCTCATCTGCCACAAAAACAAACTGGAGGCCCACCACATTATCCGCTGGAGGTGGCAACTCCAAGCTGCCATTCTGGAGATGCCTGTATTCCGTCTGTGCGATCACTCCTCCATCTGACATATGGCCATATTTCCCTACGTCCAGATATAAGAACTCATAATTCACCACCACCGCCAACATCACAATACTACTGTACCCCTTATAATTAAAGTAGTATGACCCTGAGTTGGGGGTGGGACAATCCGGACGTGCTTTCCATCTATCGCACCACCGCAGTTGGGAAAGTTCTACTGCTGGTGGAATTGGGAGGCCACAGTCTGTCATTCCTGTGGGTTGGAAGGAAACTGTGGAGTCAAACAAGAAAAAAAAAATTAGTACTTTTGCACATAACATTACAAACATTCTTGGCCAACATAAGTATAACATTTATTGAAATGAGTATTTAAAGATAAAAGTATAAGGTCCCATTATCAGATTCCTCACCCCCTCTGATGGCCCATTGTAAAAATGTTATGGTGGGGGGGAGATGTTTTGGACAGGTAACCCTCTTTCACTTCATTGAGAGCTGAATGCATAAATAATGTGTGTTACTTTGGCCAGCCCCTCCTTACTTACACTATTGTCAGCCCACTGGACAGGTAAGAAGTGTCATAATCCTAAAATGAATACACACTGTCCAAGTTGAAGCACATTTTTACATTCTGCAATTACCTATCAAGATAATAGGAGAACAAAACTTTAAACAGTACCATTTGAAAGTATTCAGGCAGGCACTTGCATTACATGCTTTGGTGAATACATCCATAAATCTGACCACAAAAGAGGTAGGTATAGTGTGTATGGGTTTGGTAAAGTCAGCAGATAGAGTATTGGTATTGGTTGACTTAGAGGTTGGGGGGAGGGAGGGTTCCAAATGAGTTCCCCCCCCCCCACAAAAAAAAGCCTCTTGCACTATGCCTGAATTTAAGGACAGCAATAACATTTGGACACATTTTAAGGGGTGTTTAGGGTAAGCACTACGATAGAGCTGACAAAATACATTGTTAAATGACTAGGCTAGGTGTGTATGGGCCCAGGATAGCATGCTGGGGAGGTTAGTGAAGGCAAATATGCATGAAGGAGCATTAAAAGATTACAGCATGCATGAGGACAAAGAGGACATTCACAGCATAATATTAATCATGGTAATTATGGAATGATGAAATAAATACAATACATTAGCAAACATTAAAAACATAGAATGTGATGTTAAAGGATAAAACTTACCTTAATATAGTCCTTCTGCAGGACCTGAATGATGGCAGAACAGGTCTCTGGAATAATGATTCCCAAATCCTGGGGGGAGATCCCAGTCATGAACTTTGTTCGGGAGTGATGACTTGCCACATGCAGGTGTCCTGCTTCGTAATATAAGGGGACAGCAAAGCCAACAGACGGTGAAAGACTGTTTCCGTCATCCGGAGATAATTCCTGAAATCATCAGGATTATTCTCCTGGAGCTCTGGCAACAAAGGCATGTGAGAGAATTGGTCACGATTAGGCAACCAATTCTTGGTCCAAGAACTCCTCCTCCCCCTGTTCATGGACTGGACCTGGGTCAAAGCAATAACTCCAACACCAAGCCCAACAACAGCACAAACTCTATGACAAGTACGTAACCGCAACATGGCTAGAAAACAAACGGCTGCTCAGAACGCACTGACAGAACGCACTGAAGATCAGAAAGGACCTGAGAAGAACGAGCTGAATATCAGAAACGAGCGGACAAGAATGCACTGAAAATCAGAAGTGAACTATAAATAGAACGCACTGAAAGACAGGAACGAACTGGCAACAGGCACTGAAGAACAGATACGAACCGACCAGCACGAACTGAAAAGCAGAAACAAACGGAAAAGCAGGAGGCTGAAAAGCGCGAATCGTCTTTCACCAAACTTCTAACACAAGACAAATACAAGATTAGCAGAAGGAGCCTAAAGGGTGGCGCACTGGCTATTGAACTTCCTTTTTATTGGCTCATCATACGTGTTGTACATCACCATGTTCCCACGTTCGTAATTGTTGGCCAACATTTGTTTGACTGTGTGTAGGCAAGACAACCTTCGAACAAAAATCCACGGTTTTGTTGTTGGAAAGTTCGATCATGTGTACGAGGCATTAGACTAACTGTATAGCCAAAAGTATGTGGACACCCTTCCAATTTATTGAGCAAAGAGAAACCAAAAAAAAAAAATATGGAGGAGACAATCGGTCTCACCCTCAATTCCTCTCTGAATTTCTGAATAACCTCTCTCTCCCTCAATTATCAAAATCTCATCGTTCTAGCCTTGAGAAACCTTTCTCAGATGAGGAGGTAGCGCAGGTGATCAAAACTCTCAAAAGAGGCTCTGCTCTGGGCCCAGATGGTCTTTTGAAAAGTTATTACAAATCTTTTGGCCCCCTCCTATCTCCATATCTGAAAGGTTTTTTTAATTCAATTTGTAAGGGTAAGCCCACTGATAGCGCATCAAATTTAACCTTTATTTCAGTCATTCCTAAGCCAGGGAAAGACCCTGCAGAAGTATATACAATTATAGACCCGTTTCCCTGATCAACAATGACCTCAAGATCCTGACAAAAATATTAGCCAATAGAATGTGCACATTTATTAGTTCGTATGTGCATAAAGATCAGGTGGGGATTATCCCAGGTAGACAAGGTCCGGACCAGATCAGGAGGGCGATAGATGTGATTTCACTCCTGCACTCTCGATGGGATGGTGGTACTCCCCAGGAAGGATTTTTACTTTCTACTGATTTACAGAAGGCTTTCGACGCAGTAGAATGGCCATTTCTATTTGAAGTTTTAAAGAGGTGGGCTTTGGCCCCAACTTTCTGGGGACACTTCACACTCTATACTCAAATCCGATTGCACAGGTAAGGTTGCAGGGGTGCTACTCGGACCCCTTCCCCATTACTAAGGGGACGAGACAAGGGCCTGATCTTTGCAATCGCAATTGAGACCCTAGCCATAGCAATCAGGAATATCCCTGATATACATGGTAAAAGTTGTGGCTCCCAAACCCACAAGTGTGCTCTCTTCGCTGACGATCTCCTTCTTTTCGTCACGTCTTCGTTAATCTCTACTCCCAATATTGTCAAAATCTTACGAGACTTTGGGAAAGCTTTGGGACTTCAGGTGAACATGTCCAAGTCAATAGCTCTGAACATCACCACCTCCCACCCAATCTGGTGCAGAGGATAAAATCCCATTTTCCATTTGCATGGAGCCCATCTACAATCCCCTATCTGGGGGTCACTCTGGGTTTCAGTATAGACCAACTCTATAAGGCTAACTATCCCCCACTGTATTAGAAGCTGACAGAGGACTTAGAACGATGGGCCCAAAGTTATCTCTCCTAGATGGGCAGAGTCAACTCTATCAAAATGACCCTTTTGCCTAGAATGTTGTTCCTCTTTCACTCACTAGCTACTCTATACCAATCTTGAAAACACATCTAAATAAATTACAATCAAAAATCGTACGCTTTGTTTGGGAAAACAGAGGACACCCATGTCCAAAAAGTACTCATAGATTATGTACACAACCTATGGAAATATTATCGGGCTGCTCAACTGGCACAGATTTCTATTGTTTACTCCCAAGGAGTTAAGCCAGACTGCATCTATATGGAACGCCAGTCAGTACCACAATACACTTTAGATTTGTTTCTTTGTAGTGCTCCCAAGAGTAGACCACTGATCTTAGCACCCACTCTTTCTCACTCTATGACCTTATGTGATAATGTTTATAAACCCCCTTCGCTAGTATCAGAGTATTCAGAATTGGGCACTTTCTTTCTTCCAATGGGCCACGTTCTGTGAGCCATTGCACAAGTAAGTTGGAAATGCCCTCCTCTGAAAAGTTCAGATCTACCCAGACATACTGTATCCCCTCTATGCTTTAGAGACTGCGGCCACTTAGGCTTTTTTTTGCATACATGGTGGACGTGCCCCCGAATAAGAGGTTATTGGAATAAAATATTTCAGATGTTACGCAGGGTCACAGGGGCTGCTATCCCCAAAACACCTCAGGTCGCTTTGCTGTAAATGAGGCCAAGTAAGCTTTCCAAAAATACGCAGAAATTAGTACATTTTATTTTACTCTGAGCTAAGATCACTATTGCTCATGCGTGGAAGCAGCCCTGTGTCTCCCTAACTACAGCTAAATGAAAGATATCATGGATAATGTCACATGAAAAAATGGCGAGCATTCTACAAGACACGGCTAAAAAGTTTGAAGCGTTCTGGGATCCATGATCCACCTACATCCACTTCCCCTGTAATTTACTGATGCAACACCAAAACAATTCATCATCCCGGTGTTTGGTTTCTGAATGTTCCAACCCTAAAGCTCCGTACACACGATTGTATTTTCTGACGGGAAATGTTGGATGTCAGGCTGTTGGCGGAAAATCCGACCATGTGTATGCTCCATCAGACAATTGTCGGACTTTCCGCCAACAAATGTTGGCTAGCATGTTTTCAAATTTTCCGCCAACAAATGTGTGTTATCGGATTTTCCAATCATGTTTACACAAGTCCGTTGGGCAAAAGTCCAAAGTACAAACATGCATGCTCGGAAGCAGAAGGGGCCGGTCTTGTAAAACTAGCGTTTGTAATGGAGAATTAACATTTGTGACGTTGCAAATTATGAAGTCTCCAAATGCAGCACACAATTCTCTTCTTCTTTAATGGGATAATAATGAAGCTGCATTGCTGGTGATACTGATTGAATTATTGCAAACTAATTTTCAAAGGCTTTTTATTTCTAGTGATATCAAGAATAATATTATTATGTTTTTGTTTTTTTGTGCAAGTTACCACAACACCATTATCCCCTAGTTTATAAGCTCAAAGATAAAACAACTATGTTGGTGTCCCTTGTCAATTTTACTTTGTATTTTTTAAAATGTAACTGCCTACTCCCAAACTGTCATTTGAAGTAAAACACATAGCCAAGTATTATTCTACATAATTTTTTTACTGTGCATTAAAAAAAAAAAAATAGACATGCTATCTGCCAATAGAACTTAACCGAAAAGTGCATTCTATGCATCCAAAAATATATAAAATATACCAAATCAAATCATTATTCAGCCAAAAAAATAATAATGTCAAAGCAATAACTCCAAGGCCAATAATAAAAGACACGTTATCTCCTCTGATTCCGCAACATGTCTGGTTGATGAACGGCCGTTCAGAAACAAACTGAAAAGCACGAAATGAAAAGAGCAAACTGAAAAGTGCTAAATGAAAAACGCGAAAAGAAAAGCGCGAATCAACACTCACCAAACATCTACTAACACAAAATTAGCAGAAGGAGTCCAAAGGGTGGCGCTAAAGAGCTGAAAAACCACGTAGTACGTCACTACGTTTGTAATTGTTGGCCAACATTTGAGTGACCGTGTGTATGCAAGACAAGTTTGAGCCAACACCCTTCGGACAAAATTCCACGGTTTTGTTGGCGGAAAGTCCGATCATGTGTACGAGGCATAACTCTTTTCTTCCACTGCTATTCCTCTCTAGTTCTCTCTCTCTACTTTTCTTCTTATACCTGAATGTTAAAAGACCTACTCGGTAGGCTATACCTATCTAGCAATGTGTTGACTCCAACTATACTTGTTGACATCTAATATATGGTGGAGTTCATCACTTAAAGTGGTTGTAAACCCTTACAGACCACTTTCACCTACAGGTGAGCCTAGATTAAGGCTTACCTGTAGGTGCTTGAAATATCTTCTAAACCTACATGGTTTAGGAGATATTTACTATGTCCCCGAACTATGTCATTTTCTGCGCATGCGCCAATGTATTCGGCACTTGCGCACTCTTGAAAGGACACGCTGTGCCGTTTCAAGCTGGGGTCATACTGTGACTGGCAGCTCCCGCGCGCATGCATGGGAGTGACGTAACACGACTCCAGCCAGTCACAGAGCCGGAGTTTGCGGCCCCAGAAGGAAGTGGGGTGAAGAATGGATTCTCCCTGCCAGTGAGGAAATTGGGGACATCGCAGGCTTCGGTTTCAGGTAAGTGACACATACAGGGCTACTATGCAATGCATAGTAGCCCATTATGCTTTACCTTTGCAGGGGGACAAAGAGGAAGTAAAACCCATCAGGGTTTACTTCCTCTTTAAGCTCTTGCTTCCCTCCCATCACCTCAGAGGCATTGGTTGGGCCTATGAGTGTTTCACACTCCAGGCCCCAACAATGGAATTTGTTACTCTGACTACAAAGGTGATGATGAAATAACACCACCATTCTTTACCCAGAAGGGGACTCTCTGATTATTAATAAGGTTATATAATGAGACTGCATTTGATGTTGAATGATTCTCCTCTGCATTTAGTTTCTAATGTAACTCCATATATCTTACTATTCCAGTTGTAACCTGTTTTTTAATTAAAATTAATAAACAGGTTGAAAGTAAAAAATAAATATGGGATGAAGCATAGTTACCAACTGTCCCGAATTTCCCAGGACATTTTCAGGATTTAGACTATTTTCCCAATTTTATTGTTTCCCGGGAAATGTCCAGAGAAATCTGTTTTTTCACGATTTTCCGCCACCGCCGCTAGAGGTCCGCGGCCGGCGGAGACATTGTCTCCACCGGCCGCCATTTTTAAAAAGACCAGAAACACATCTGGGCGGCTAGACGGAGCTCCTGTGTCCCCGCCCACCCTTCACCCCTTTCCGCCCCGCCTACCCCCCGCCCTGCTTCGCTCCGACCACCCCCCGCCCCACTCTGCCCCGTTCTATTGTAACCACGCAGCCGGTGGAGACCTACTAGGGGGGCTCCGCTGGGAAACCTGATATAAGGGGGGCACCGCTGGGGACATCTGATGTAAGGGGGGGCTCCACAGGGGACACCTGATGTAAGGGGGGGCTCCGCTGGGGACACCTGATGTAAGGGGGGCTCCGCTGGTGACACCTGATGTAAGGGGGGGCTCCGCTGGTGACACCTGATGTAAGGGGGGCTCCGCTGGTGACACCTGATGTAAGGGAGAGCTCCGCTGGGGACACCTGATGTAAGGGGGAGCTCCGCTGGGGACACCTGATGTAAGGGGGGCTCCACTAGGGACATGTGATGTAAGGGGGGCTCCTCTGGGGACATGTGATGTAAGGGGGGCTCCGCTGAGGAAATCTGATGTAAGGGGGGGCACTGCTGGGGACATCTGATGTAAGGGGGGCTCCGTTGGGGACACCTGATGTAAGGGGAGGCTCCGATGGGGACACCTGATGTAAGGGGGCTCCGCTGGGGACATCTGATGTAAAGGGGGGCTCCGCTGGGGACATCTGATGTAAGGGGGGCTCCGCTTGGGACACCTGATGTAAGGGGGGCACCGCTGGGGACACCTGATGTGAGCGGGGCTCTGCTGGGGACACCTGATGTAATGGGGGCTCCGCTGGGGACACCTGATGTAAGGGGGGGCTCCGCTGGGGACACCTGATGTAAGGGGGGCTCCGCTGGGGACATCTGATATAAGGGGGGCTCCGCTGGGGACAGCTGATATAAGGGGGGGCTCCGCTAGGGACATCTGATGTAAAGGGGGCTCCGCTGGTGACACCTGATGTAAGGGGGGCTCCGCTGGTGACACCTGATGTAAGGGGGGCTCCGCTGGTGACACCTGATGTAAGGGGGGCTCCGCTGGGGACATCTGATGTAAGGGGGCTCCGCTGCGAACATCTGATGTAAGGGGGGCTCTGCTGGGGACATCTGATGTAAGGGTGGCTCTGCTGGGGACACCTGATGTAAGGGGGGGTGCTGCTGGGGACATCTGATGTAAGGGGGCTCCGCTGGGGACATCTGATGTAAGGGGGGCACCGCTGGGGACATCTGATGTAAGGGGGGCTCCGCTGGGGACACCTGATGTAAGGGAAGGCTCCGATGGGGACACCTGATGTAAGGGGGCTCCGCTGGGGACATCTGATGTAAGGGGGGGCTCCGCTGGAGAAATCTGATGTAAGGGGGGCACCGCTGGGGACATCTGATGTAAGGGGGGCTCCGCTGGGGACACCTGATGTAAGGGGAGGCTCCGATGGGGACACCTGATGTAAGGGGGGCTCCTCTGGGGACATGTGATGTAAGGGGGACTCCTCTGGGGACATGTGATGTAAGGGGGGCTCCGCTGGGGACATCTGATGCAAGGACAGACTCTGCTGGGACAATTGATGCAAGAACGGATGGCTGGTGGCAGGTGACGTGGCAGGTGACACGCTCAGGGATCCCACTGATTCGGCATTATGGTGAGTTGAATAATTTCATTTTATATTACAATGTAATAATAGAATAATGCACTTCAATCATCCTGACACCATGGAAGATAGGGGGCGCTAGATACCATATTATTCAAGTGCTCTAAATAAATAAATCTCCTGCATTACCAAAAAAATGGAAATGTAAGAAAGCTAGGGGGCGCTAGATACCATACTAATCAAGTGCTTTAATCACTTGACCACTGGGCACTTAAACCCCCTTCCTAACCAGACCAATTTTCAGCTTTTGGTGCTCTCACATTTTGAATGACAATTACTCAGTCATGCAACACTGTACCCATATGAAATTTTTGTCCTTTTTTTCACACAAATAGAGCTTTATTTTGGTGGTATTTAATCACCACTGGGTTCTTTATTTTTTGCGCTATAAAATAAAAAAGACCGAAAATTCTGTAAAAAAATAAATTTTTCTTCATTTCTGTTATAAAATTTTGCAAATTAGTAATTTTTCTTCATATATTTTGGCCAAAATTTATACCGCTACATATCTTTGGTAAAAATAACCCAAATCGGTGGATATTATTTGGTCTTTGTAAAAGTTATAGCGTCCACAAGCTATGGTGCGAATATCTGAAAATTGATCACACCTGAAGTACTGACGGCCTATCTAATTTCTTGAGACCCTAACATGCCAGAAAAGTACAAATACCCCCCAAATTACCCCTTTTTGGAAAGAAGACATTCCAAGGTATTTAGAAAGATGCATGGTGAGTTTTTTGAAGTTGTCATTTTTTCCCACAATTCTTTGCAAATCAAGTTTTTTTTTTTTTTTACTTTTTTTTTTTTTCACAAAATTGTCATATTAGCAGGTTATTTCTTACACTCCACATATGCATACCACAAATTACACCCCAAAACACATTCTGCTATTACTCCCGAGTACGACGATACCACATGTGTGAGACTTTTACACAGCGTGGCCACATACAGAGGCCCAACATGCAGGGGAGCACCTTCAGGCATTCTGGAGTGCCCAGGCCAATTCTGACATTTCTCTCCTACATGTAAAAATCATCATTTATTAGCTAGAAAATTACATAGAACCCCAAAACATTATATATGTTTTTTTTAGCAAAGACCCTAGAGAATACAATGGCGGTCGTTGCAACTTTTTATCTCACACGGTATTTGCGCAGCAATTTTTTTAACGCTTTTTTTGGAAAAAAAAACTGTTTTGTGCTTTACAAAAACCAAAACAGTAAATTTAGCCCAATGTTTTTGCATAATGTGAAAGATGAAGTTACGCCGAGTAAATAGATACCCAACATGTCACCTTTCAAAATTGCACGCGCTTGTGGAATGGCGCCAAACTTTGCTACTCAAAAATCCCCATAGGTGACGCTTTAAAATTTTTTACTGGTAACATGTTTTGAGTTACAGAGGAGGTCTAGGGCCAAAATTTTTGCGCTCGCTCTACCGATCGCAGTGATACCTCACATGTGTGGTTTGAACACCGTTTTCATATGTGGGCGGGACTTATATATGCGTTCGCTTCTGCATGCAAGCACACAGGGACAGGGGTGCTTTAAAATTTTTTTTTTTTTTTTTTATTGTTCATTTTACTTTATTTATTTTTGTTTGATGCTTTTTTACAAAAAAAAAAAATTTTGACCACTTTTATTCCTATTACAAGGAATGTAAACATCCCTTGTAATTGGAATATGGCATGACAGGTCCTCTTTACAATGAGATATGGGGTCAATAAGACCCCACATCTCACCTCTAGGCTTGGAAGCCTGAAATAAAAAAAAAAAAAAAAAACGATCCTGGCTTCGATCGTAGCGGTGAGTCGGTAGAAGCAGAGGAGTGCGGCGGGAGGGGGGACATCCCCTCTCGCCTCCCGTAAGAACGATCAAGCAGTGGAACAGCCGCTATGATCATTCTTATGGTGTAGGGAATCGCCGGCTGAAAAAGCTGATATCTGAATGATGCCTGTAGCTGCAGGCTTTATTCAGATATCCCCGCACAAAGTCAAGGACGTTGTATGACAGTCGGCGGGCGGGAAGTGGTTAAAACGTTTTTTTTTTAACACAAAGTTGTCCATTTATACAATATTTCTAACACATAGCATGTACACAAAGCAAAAATGATATCCCAAAATAGATTCTCCTGCTCCTCCTGAGTACGGCGATACCACATGTGTGAGACTTCCACAGCCTGGCCACATACAGAGGCCGAGTACAGCCGAGCGTGGCTCAGCATGGCAGGGTATGGCTGGGTATGGCGGGGTATTGCAGAGTATGGCGGGGTATTGCAGAGTATGGCGGGGTATTGCAGAGTATGGGGGGTATTGCAGAGTATGGGGGGTATTGCAGAGTATGGGGGGTATTGCAGAGTACAACGGGGTATTGCAGAGTACTGCAGGGTATTGCAGAGTATTGCGGGGTATTGCAGAGTATTGCGGAGTATTGCGGGGTATTGCAGTGTACTGCGGGGTATTGCAGAGTATTGCGGGGTATTGCAGTGTACTGCGGGGTATTGCAGAGTACTGCGGGGTATTGCAGAGTATTGCGGGGTATTGCAGAGTATTGCGGAGTATTGCGGGGTATTGCAGTGTACTGCGGGGTATTGCAGAGTATTGCGGGGTATTGCAGTGTACTGCGGGGTATTGCAGAGTACTGCGGGGTATTGCAGAGTATTGCGGGGTATTGCAGAGTATTGCGGGGTATTGCAGAGTACTGCGGGGTATTGCAGAGTATTGTGGGGTATTGCAGAGTATGGCAGGGTATTGCGGGGTATTGCAGAGTACTGCGGGGTATTGCAGAGTATTGCGGGGTATTGCAGAGTATTGCGGGGTATTGCAGAGTACTGCGGGGTATTGCAGAGTATTGCGGGGTATTGCAGAGTATTGCGGGGTATTGCAGAGTATTGCGGGGTATTGCGGGGTATTGCAGAGTATTGTGGGGTATTGCAGAGTATTGTGGGGTATTGCAGAGTAATGTGGGGGTATTGCAGAGTAATGTGGGGGTATTGCAGAGTAATGTGGGGGTATTGCAGAGCAATGTGGGGGTATTGCAGAGTAATATTGGGGTATTGCAGAGTAAGGTGGGGCATAGCAGAGTATTGCAGAGTAGTGGGGATGGCTGAGCATGGATGGATGGATGGCTGGATGTCTCTGTGCAGTGCTGTGGGCACTACACAACCAGCCCACAGCGCTGCAGCCATCCATCCATCTCCCTCTCCTCCACAGTGTACCGATCGGTACACAGGAGGGGAGGAGAGGAACCGGCGTCATCAGACGCCGCCGGTCTGTTTACATGTGATCGCGCCGTCATTTGACGGCTCGATCACATGGTAAATGGCCGCGATCAGCGGCCATTTACCGGGATCCGTGATGCGCCGGGTCCTGAGGACCCGGCGGTCACGGATGTGTTCGGGTGCGCGCCCCAGGGGGCGCGCGAGAGGGGAATTCTGAGAGGACGTCATATGACGTCCTCCCAGAGTTAAGCAACCGCCCTGCAGCCGTCATTCGGCTATGGGCCGGTTGTTAAGTGGTTAAATAAATAAATCTCCTGCATTACCAAAAAAATGAAAAACTTAATAATGACAAATCATAATTAGATTACACATTGAAGTGCCCACTATAGTGAAAAAAATATATAGTGATTGATTGTCCACATAAAAAAGTGATTTGAAGTGGTTGAAGTGATATCTTTCAATATTATCCCAATCTTGTTGCTGTAAACAAAAGGTTTTCCATCACCAAAGGAAAATAAGAAAAGGAAAACACCTCGAAGTAGTAGATATCTGCTTACCAGATACCAATGACTCCTTTAGTTAAAAAGAGAGTCACTAGCGCTTGTGCAGGGTTGTGCCTGCTCACATGGATGGCCGGACTGTGGTTGGTATTATAGGCATGGATCGTTCCCGTCAAGCTCATTCAAGATAGGATAAGGATACATAGGAAATAAAAACAGTCTCCATAGCGTAAAACCATTTATTAAAAAAGTAAACAAATTAAAAAGCCAAATGGCCGCTTACATTGGGTGCCTACCCGGCACTGGGGCTGCTTGCATGTCAGGGTGACTTCGCAGTCAGAAAAAGCCTTTCATGTCTCCTCCACGCTGGCGTGCGTTCCAGCTTACACAGGGGGGCAGCCAAAGGATCCGGATGTTGTTGGGTGATAGGACATGTGACTACCTATCGCTCCGACGTACGTTTCGTAGTGAACGTCTTCAGGGAAGCGTACCTTTTTTTTTTTTTTTTTTATTTTTTTTTTTTTTTTTTGATTATCTACTTTTTTGATTATTCAAAAATTGGGGAGCAGCTTACACTGATTGTTTATATATTTCCACAAATTTTCTTTATTGTTGGGAATGTTTTCTTACTAGATGTATCACCAGTATATGTAATTCATATATATTATCTGCTATCGACACCACTGGCGCGAAGGTTTTTACTATTTTCTACATCCTGACACCATAACAACCATGGTGCTGGGATGACTGAAGTGCTAACACCAGGTGTTTGGAGTACCTTTATCTGCTGGTTGTTAAACTTTCTAGAATACACATATTTCTATTGTTGTGTAGGATCTGGGGCTGCTGTCCCTCCATCCCTCCCTCCCTCTCCCTCCATCCCTCGTTCATCTCAGACGCTAACCACACCCCCTTTGAGCCATGCCCATTCAAGACACGCCCACTATTTTGCTTAAACCATGCCCATTTGTTGTCGCGGCACGCTCAGCGAGCCGCATTTTTACTTTCCCCCTGTGCCACACCTACAAACGCATGCTCCGCCCCTAATTATAGTAAGACTCCACCTACAGCCAAAAAGTGTCCCTAAATTTTTTTTTACAATGTTGGCAACTATGGATGAAGGAAAGGGGAGCATAAACAAAAATCTGCACTGCATGGGCATAGTTTATAAAAATACTCAATCCTAGACTATCCAGCAGGTGGTGCCATGGATATGTTCTGTGGTGACATGGGGCACCATTTTTAAGAAGACCAGGAACGGCTGGGTGGCTAGACGCAGCTCCTGCGTCGCCGCCCACCCTGCGTCCTGCTCCGCCTCACCCTGCCTAACCCCCCGCCCCGCTGCCGGTCTGTTATAGAAAGGGGCGGGAGTTCTATTGTAACCACGCAGCCGGTGGCGGGAGACATTATTTTGTATACCCCCTCCTACTAGGACACCTGGGGTAAGGGGGGCTTCGCTGTAAGGGGCTACTAGGACACCTGATGTAAGGGGCTCCGCTGGTGACACCTGATGTAAGGGGGGGCTCTGCTGGTGACACCTGATGTAAGGGGGGCTCCGCTGGTGACACCTGATGTACGGGGGGCTCCGCTGGTGACACCTGATGTACGGGGGGGCTCCGCTGGGGACATCTGATGTAAAGGGGGGCTCCGCTGGTGACACCTGATGTAAAGGGGGGCTCCGCTGGTGACACCTGATGTAAAGGGGGGCTCCGCTGGTGACACCTGATGTAAAGGGGGGCTCCGCTGGTGACACCTGATGTAAAGGGGGGCTCCGCTGGTGACACCTGATGTAAGGGGGGCTCCGCTGGTGACATGTGATGTAAGGGGGGCTCCGCTGGTGACACCTGATGTTAAGGGGGGCTCCGCTGGTGACACCTGATGTAAAGGGGGGCTCCGCTGGTGACACCTGATGTAAAGGGGGGCTCCGCTGGTGACACCTGATGTAAGGGGGGCTCCGCTGGTGACACCTGATGTAAGGGGGGCTCCGCTGGTGACACCTGATGTAAGGGGGGCTCCGCTGGTGACACCTGATGTAAGGGGGGCTCCGCTGGGGACACCTGATGTAAGGGGGGCTCCGCTGGGGACACCTGATATAAGGGGGGCTCCGCTAGGGACATCTGATGTAAGGGGGCTCCGCTGGTGACACCTGATGTAAGGGGGGGCTCCGCTGGGGACATCTGATGTAAGGGGGGCTCTGCTGGGGACACCTGATGTAAGGGGGGGTGCTGCTGGGGACATGTGATGTATGGGGGCTCCGCTGGTGACATCTGATGTAAGGGGGGGCACCGCTGGGGACAATATGATATAAGGGGGGCTCCGCTGGGGACACCTGATGTAAGGGGAGGCTCCGATGGGGACATCTGATGTAAGGGGGGCTCCGCTGGGGACATCTGATGTAAGGGGGGCTCCGCTGGGGACACCTGATGTAAGGGGGGCTCCGCTGGGGACACCTGATGTAAGGGGAGGCTCCGATGGGGACACCTAATGTAAGGGGGGCTCCGCTGGGGACATGTGATGTAAGGGGAGGCTCCGCTGGGGACATGTGATGTAAGGGGGGGGCTCTGCTGGGACACCTGATGCAAGGACGGATGGCTGGTGGCAGGTGACGTGGCAGGTGACACGCTCAGGGATCCCACTGATTCGGCATTATGGTGAGTTGAATGATTTCATTTTATATTACAATGTAATAATAGAAATAATGCACTTCAATCATCCTGACACCATAACAACCATGGTGCCGGGATGATTGAAGTGCTAACACCAGGTGTTTGGAGTATCTTTATCTGCTGGTTGTTAAACTTTCTAGAATACACATATTTCTATTGTTGTGTAGGATCTGGGGCTGCTGTCCGTCCCTCCCTCTCCCTCCAGCCCTTGTTCATCTCAGACGCTAACCACACCCCCTTTGAGCCATGCCCATTCAAGGCACGCCAACTATTTTGCTTAAACCCCGCCCATTTTTTTGCCGCGGCGCACTCAGCGAGCCGCATTTTTACTTTCCCCCTGTGCCACACCTACAAATGCATGCCCCGCCCCTAATTATAATAAGACTGCGCCTACAGCCAAAAAAGTGTCCCTAAAATTTTTTTTACAATGTTGGCAACTATGGATGAAGGAAAGGGGAGCATAAACAAAAATCTGCACTGCATGGGCATAGTTTATAAAAATGCTCAATCCTAGACTATCCAGCAGGTGGTGCCATGGATATGTTCTGTGGTGACATGGGGCACCATTTTTAAGAAGACCAGAAATGGCTGGGTGGCTAGACGCAGCTCCTGCGTTGCCGCCCACCCTGCGCCCTGCTCCGCCTCGCCCCGCCTACCCCCCGCCCCGCTGCCGGTCTGTTATAGAAAGGGGCGGGGGTTCTATTGTAACCACGCGGCCGGTGAAGGGAGACATTATTTTGTATACCCCCTCCTACTAGGACACCTGGGGTAAGGGGGGGCTCCGCTGGGGACACCTGGGGTAAGGGGGGCTCCGCTGGGGACACCTGATGTAAGGGGGGGCTCCGCTGGTGACACCTGATGTAAGGGGGGGCTCCGCTGGTGACACCTGATGTAAGGGGGGGCTCCGCTGGTGACACCTGATGTAAGGGGGGCTCCGCTGGTGACACCTGATGTAAGGGGGGCTCCGCTGGTGACACCTGATGTAAGGGGGGCTCCGCTGGTGACACCTGATGTAAGGGGGGGCTCCGCTGGGGACACCTGATGTAAGGAAGGCTCCGCTGGGGACACCTGATTTAAGGGGGGCTCCGCTGGGGACATCTGATGTAAGGGGGGCACCGCTGGGGGACATCTGATGTAAGGGGGGCTCCGCTGGGGGACATCTGATGTAAGGGGGGCTCCGCTGGGGACACCTGATGTAAGGGGGGGCTCCGCTGGGGACATCTGATGTAAGGGGGGGCTCCGCTGGGGACATCTGATGTAAGGGGGCTCCGCTGGGGACACCTGATGTAAGGGGGGGCTCCGCTGGGGACACCTGATGTAAGGGGGGGCTCCGCTGGGGACATCTGATGTAAGGGGGGGCTCTGCTGGGACACCTGATGCAAGGACGGACGGCTGGTGGCAGGCGACATGGCAGGTGACACGCTCAGGGATCCCACTGATTCGGCATTATGGTGAGTTGAATGATTTCATTTTATATTACAATGTAATAATAGAAATAATGCACTTCAATCATCCTGACACCATAACAACCATGGTGCCGGGATGATTGAAGTGCTAACACCAGGTGTTTGGAGTATCTTTATCTGCTGGTTGTTAAACTTTCTAGAGTACACATATTTCTATTTTTGTGTAGGATCTCTATCCCTTATTCATCTCAGACTCTGACTACACCCCCTTTGAGCCACTCCCACTTAAGACATGCTCACTATTTTGCGTAAACCACGCCCATTTTTTGCCGTGGCGCGTGCACCACATTTTTACTTTCACCCAGTGCCACACCTACAAACACATGCCCCGCACCCTAATTATAATAAGACTCCGCCTACAGCCAAAAAGTGTCCCTAAAACATTTTTTTCAATGTTGGCAACTATGTTACATGTAAATGCTCATCAATGCAGCCTGCCACAGCGTCCATCTGCATGCTTGTCCAGTGTCATTTGCAGCCTTGCCCAGTGACATTGCAGCCTTGTCAGTGTAATTTGCAACCTTATTATTGTCATCTGTAGCCTTGCAGCCTTATCAGTGTCATTTGCAGCCTTGCAGCCTTGTCACTGTCATTTGCAGCCTTACAGCCTTGTCAGTGTCTTTTGCAGCCTTGTCAGTGTCATTTGCAGCCTTGCAGCCTCCATCTGCAGCCTTATCAGTGTCCATCTGCAGCCTTGTCCCTGTCCTTGTCCGTGTCATTTGTAGCCTTGTCCAGGCTGCAGTTAAACTGCAGTGACTTGTCAGTGTCACTGCAGTTTAAATATGGCGCTGCCGAGATACACAGAGCCGGTCCTGTGTATCTCGGCTCCTGATGGCTTTTCTCGGCTCCTCTCGCAGTCCCACCCAGTCCCACCCTATGATGGACATAACACAGGTCCAATGGCGGGACTGGGCGTGACTGTGAGCAGAGCTGAGCGCCGCCGATATACATACATAGCCAAGTGTACTCGGCTAGCTCCGCTCACAGTCACTCCCAGTCCCTGTGTTATGTCCATCATAGGCAGGGACTAGGCGTGACTGTGAGTAGAACTAGCTGAGTATAGCCGAGTACACTAGGCTGGGGCCCATGGGGCCCCCTATTGGGCGGAGCCCATGGACTTGAGCCTAGTCAAGCCCAATGGTAAGTCCGGCCCTGAATGGGATACATAAGAATTTTTTCTACAAAAATGAAATATAAAGGTCCATGATGTGAGAGTAATAATAAATACAATTTAAATATAACAGACCCATCACATCAAGCCCACACACCCTGTTAGGGTAGATCCCACCTGCAGCCAGTTATTGTATAGCTTTTGATCTAGCTGAGAGCTTTCTGTTCTGTCATATATATCTTGTTGGTCCTTTTGTTTTTATTTATTTTTATTTTTGAAATCCAAAGCAGAATGTGTGGATTGTGAAATGTTGTGCCCCTTTGCCCCTATTATTTGAAACCGCTAATCAATATGAGTATAGGAGTCAAATATCTATAAATTTCCATGTCACACTTAAACCCCCTTCTTGCCCAGGCCAATGTTCTGCCCTTCGAATGACAATTGCGCGGTCATGCAACACTGTACCCAAATAAAATTTTTATGTTTTTTTCACACAAATAGAGCTTTTTTTGGTGGTATTTAATCACTACTGGGGTTTTTATTTTTTGTTAAACACACAAAAAAGACCAAAATTTTGAAAAAAAAAACAAAACTGTTTTCATAGTTTAATAAAAGATGGGGTAAGTGCAGCGCAATCAATAATAATAAAATGACACATATCAAAGTACAATGTATATCCAGGGTATAGGACTGTCAGATGTCTTAATGGCAAAGGAATAATGCAATGGCTCCCAAGGTAAAGTTGGTCACATTCATCATCTTCCAAATAAACAAAACTGTGCTTACCAGAATCTGTGGACCACTGTACAACAGAAGGTCAAAATCGCATGTGTCCCCACAGGGATGATGGTAATTCCTGATGTGATCTCCAAAATCCTCAATGGAGCCTAATGATTTGGCCACCTAGCAAGGGAATACCAGGGATAGGAGTATCCAGGTCAGCAAAGATGAATATGAAGACTGCTCCAGTGCATATATAAAAGAAGAGGGGGGACACGATCTAAGAGCACTCCATATGCAGTGGTGTAGCGTGGGGGGGTGCAGGGGGATGCCGTTGCCCCGGGTGTGACATTTAGGGGGGCGCCAGGATGTGTCACTGGCTGCCTCCTCCTAATTTTAAATTCCTGTGACCCGGGCTCCGGCCGCCATGTTCAGTGTCCGGTGCCCTGTGATTGGGCGTATGGGGGTCACGTGAGGTGTAGAGCTGGCCTGTCAGCGATGGCTCCTGAAGTCCAGCCTGTGCACATGGCCCCCATATGCCCTATTACAGTGTGCTGCACCGGACACTGAACATGGCAGCTAGAGCGCGGAGGAGAGAAGCAATGTGAGCTGCCGCTGTCTTCTCCTCCTCCGGACTGATGCAGGCCAGCCAGACACGAAGGTGAGTGAAACTCCCTCGTGAGAGTAGTGTTACTGGCCCCGGGGGGAGAGAGAGAGAAAGCCTGTTAATGTAGTATGGTGGTCAGTTAGTGTAGTATAGTGGTCAGTTAGTGTAGTATGGTGGTCAGTGTAGTGTAGTATGGTGGTCAGTGTAATATAGTGGGTAGTATGGTGGTCAGTGTAGTGTAGTATTGTGGTCAGTGTAGTGGACAGTGTAGTATAGTGGACAGTATAGCTGTCAGTGTAGTGTAGTATGGTGGTCATTATAGTGTAGTGGACAGTGTAGTGTAGTATGGTGGTCAGTGTAGTGGTCAGTATAGTGTAGTGGACAGTATAGTATGGTCAGTATAGTGGTCAGTGTAGTGGACAGTATAGTGGTCAGTGTAGTTCTCAGTGTAGTGGACAGTATAGTATAGTGGTCAGTGTAGTATAGTGGTCAGTGTAGTGTAGTATGGTGGTCAGTGTAGTGGACAGTGTAGTATAGTGGTCAGTGTAGTGTAGTATGGTGGTCAGTATAGTATAGTATAGTGGTTAGTGTAGTGGACAGTATAGTATAGTGGTCAGTGTAGTGGACAGTATAGTGGTCAGTGTAGTTCTCAGTGTAGGTCTCAGTGTAGTTCTCAGTGTAGGTGTCAGTGTAGTTCTCAGTATAGTGGTCAGTGTAGTACTCAGTGTAGTGGACAGTATAGTATAGTGGTCAGTGTAATGTAGTGGACATTATAGTGGTCAGTGTAGTGTAGTGGACAGTATAGTATAGTGGTCAGTGTAGTTCTCAGTGTAGTGGACAGTATATTGGTCAGTGTAGTGTAGTGGACAGTATAGTGTAGTGGTCAGTGTAGTTCTCAGTGTAGTGGACAGTATAGTATAGTGGACAGTATAGTGAGTATAGTGGTCAGTGTAGGGCTCAGAATAGTATAGCGGTCAGTGTAGTATAGTGGTCAGTGTAGTGGACAGTATAGTATAGTGGACAGTGTAGTGTAGTGGACAGTATAGTGGTCAGTGTAGTGTAGTGGACAGTATAGTGTAGTGGTCAGTGTAGATCTCAGTGTAGTGGACAGTATATTGGTCAGTGTAGTGGTCAGTGTAGTGGACAGTATAGTATAGTGAGTATAGTGGTCAGTATAGTGGTCAGTGTAGTGGTCAGAATAGTATAGTGGTCAGTGTAGTGGACAGTATAGTGTAGTGTAGTGGACAGTATAATGGTCAGTGTAGTGGACAGTATAGTGTAGTGGACAATATAGTGGTCAGTGTAGTGGACAGTATAGTATTGTGTAGTGGACAGTATAGTGGTCAGTGTAGTTCTCAGTGTAGTGGACAGTATAGTATAGTGGTCAGTGTGTAATGGTCAGTAAAGGAATCAGGTTGGTCAGTGTTGAAATCAAGTAGGTTAGTGTAGTGGTCAGTATAGGAATCAGATAGGTCAGTACTATTGTATTTGAAGGGACTCAGGGAGTGCTAAAAGTCCGCAGGTTAGGGGGCGCAAATTACTTGCCTTGCCCCGGGTGCTGGCAACCCACGCTACACCACTGTATATATGCACTGGAGCGGTCTTCATATTCATCTTTGCTGACCTGGATACTCCTATCCCTGGTATTCCCTTGCTGGTTGGCCAAATCATTAGGCTCCATTGAGGATTTTGGAGATCACATCAGGAATTACCATCATCCCTGTGGGGACACATGCGATTTTGACCTTCTGTTGTACAGAGGTCCACAGATTCTGGTAAGCGCAATTTTGTTTATTTGGAAGATGATGACTGTGACCAACTTCACCTTGGGAGCCATTGCATTATTCCTTTGCCATTAAGACATCTGACAGTCCTATACCCTGGATATACATTGGACTTTGATAAATGTAATTTTATTATTATTGATTGCTCTGCACTTACCCCATCTTTTATTATACAATTTAGGCATATGTGATTACCTAAAATGTTCAGCCTGCATCTACCTGCCTTTTCATTTGTTTGCGCTGATTGTCCCACATTTTATGTTTTCATAGTTTGTTATAAAATTTTGCAAACAGGTAATTTTTCTCCTTCATTGATGTGCTCTGATGAGGCTGCACTGATGGGCACTGATAGGCTGCACTGATAGGCTACACTGATGGGCACTGATAAGGGGGCAGTGATGTGCACTGATGAGGTGGCACTGGTGGGCACTGATAGGGGGCATTGATTGGTGGTACTGATGGCTGGCACTGATGGGCAGCACTGATAGGTGGCAATAAGGGGCACTAATAGGTGGCACTGATGGCCACTGGTAGGTGACACTGATAGGCAGCACTGATTATGAGGCACTGATAGGCGCTGATTGGCAGAACTGATAGGTGGCACTGGTGGGCACTAATAGGCAGCACTGATTTGCAGTGGCAGGTGGCATTGGTGGGCACAGATGAGGCGGCGGTGGCTCTCAGTGTTCGAGACCGGTGTCCCTCTGACCGCAGCCAGTGATCTGTTTTTTTGTTTTTTTTTCTCCTTACGCTGACAGCTGATTACCCACTCTGTTTACATCATGTGATCAGCTGTCATTGGCTGACAGCTGATCATGTGGTAAAGGATTGACCCCTTCCTACCGATCTATGATCAGCCGAGTCTCATGTGCCCTGCAGGGGGCACGCAGGCAGTTCATGCACGGGAGGACGCACATGGACGCCCTCCCTGCAGTTCAGGCCCGCACTGTAGCCGCCTTTCGGCTATAGCACAGGCGCGAAGGGGTTAATACTACTGGAAAGAAAATACCTCAGAAGTCTCTATGGATTCACAGTGGAAAACATTTAAAGTAACTTTTTGGGGAGCATTTATAACGGAGAAAGGGAAGTGCAAAATCCCAGGTCAATGGGTAACCAAGCCTTGTTACTAAACATGAACAAATAGGAGTACCCCGTGCCATCATTCTCTGTACTGTTGTAGGTATGTACAACTGCTGAGATATGCTCATTGGGCATTATTGAGGATCCAGAAAAGAATCATGCAACCAAAGCTTTTCTAAGATTGCTATATTTTTATGGAGCTACGGACAGTACCATTACACCTGAGGTACTAGAAGGCATTGGTAAATAACGCTATTCCCCTTTTTAACCCCTTCAGCCCCAGAAGATTTACCCCCTTAATGACCATTTTTTGCAATACGGCACCGCATCGATTTAACTCACAATTGCGTGGCTGTACGACGCTGTACTCAAATAAAATTGATGTGTTTTTCCCCCAGAAATAGAGCTTTCTTTTGGTGGTATTTGATCACCTCTGCGTTTTTTATTTCTTGCAGCAAAAACAAAGACCAACAATTTTGAAAAAAAAAACAATATTTTTTACTTTTTGCTATAACAAATATCCCCAAAAAAAAAAAAAAAAAAAAAATTTCTTCAACAGTTTAGGCCAATATATATTCCTCTACATATTTTTGGTAAAAAAAAATGCAATAAGCGTATATTGATTGGTTTGCGCAAAAGTTATAGTGTCTACCAAATAGGGGATAGATTTATGGCATTTTTATTTTTTTACTAATAATGGCAGTGAACAGTGATTTTTAGCGGGACTGCGACATTGCGGAGGACAGATCAGACACTTTTGACACTTTTTTGGGACCAGTGACATTTATACATCGATCAGTGCTATAAAAATGCACTGATTACTGTATAAATTACACCGGCAGGGAAGTGGTTAACACTAGTGGTGATCAAGGGGTAACTGTGGTCCCTGGGAGATGTTTCAAACTCTGGGGGGGAGTGTACTGACTGGAAGAGGAGAGAGATCGCTGTTCCTGATCACTAGGAACAGAGGATCTCTCTCTACTCCCCTGTCAGAATGGGAATCAGTTTGTTTACATTGACAGATCTCCGTTCTGGCTCACTGTGGAGCGATCGTGGGTGTCATTATACTGCGGCAGGTTGGCTCCA
The DNA here is from genome assembly GCF_042186555.1 of Aquarana catesbeiana. Taxonomy (NCBI): domain Eukaryota; kingdom Metazoa; phylum Chordata; class Amphibia; order Anura; family Ranidae; genus Aquarana; species Aquarana catesbeiana. Next base: position 207,480,026 of record NC_133331.1, on the reverse strand, counting down.
TTCCCACGAATCGCCGTAACCGTACATCAGTCCCTTTTAACAGCTATTGCAGGCGCTCACGGCGAGGGGGGGCTGATGCACTTGGCCGGCAGCCGCAATGTCCGCCGACTACGCACAATTCGCGGGATCGAGCCGACCTGCCACAGTATAATGATGTTGGCTGGTTGGCAAGAGGTTAAACATACATTTTGCAGCCAGGGAATGTCCAAAAATCCTATAAAATATGGTTTTGATGGATAAACATTGATCAGATTTAGGAGAAGAAAATATAATAGTAGTTATATAGACAATTAAATACTGTATCCCATACAGTGATACAATTCTATAATGTATAATCCTTATATTAACATGCTGTCATATACTTTGCACGGTATTGACCACCTATACCTTTTGATCATTGTGATGCCCAATCACAGTGATTACAAATGTAAACAGCAGTACTGTTTATATTGGAGAGACTGCTCAGAGGAAGGGAACAAGTTCTCCAGGCTGCAGCAGATATGGGTCTGCTTTATGATGTGCAACTTATGGATCATTTCCTTTGACATTGCTGCAGTTTGGAGCTAGGACGAGCTCCCTGTCTCTGCCTCAGTCACAGCGCTCTAGTTGGACTTTGGCAGGCCATACATGGGTCGAATTTCGAAAGAATTTTCCTTTGAAAACCTTATCTAAGAATTTTTGTTTGAATTTTGCACCATTAGTGGGCTGCAGCAACAGCCGATTTTTGTGCGGTTATCGAATTTGAGTAATCGGGCATGTTGAAAATTTTTTGAATAACAAACTATTTTCTAATCAATGATGGGAGAATCGTGCGAAAAACTTAATCGAAAAAGAAATGCGCATGAGTGCAAGAAAAGAAAATTCCCGAAAAGAAAAGAAGATTCCCAGCCATGAAATTTCTTTTCTGTAGCAACATGAGGTGAAATTGAAGGCAATTGAAGGTGAGGTGAAATTGAAGGCAAAATGCACAAAATGCACTTTTTTTCTTTGTTATGATTTTTTTTTTAAACACTGTGAGCAGAGCAATACAGTGTTACCATAGTAACATTGTACTACTCTGGGGAAGTGATCTGGATTTTTTTTTTTTACACACTATGATTGCTTATACCAGTGAGTTGCACTGGTATAAGCAACCATTTTTACTGAATGAAATTGATTCATTACATAGGTTGAAAAAAAAGACACAAGTCCATCTAGTTCAACCATAAAAAATATAAATAAATAAATAAACAATATAATACAATCCCATATACCCAATCCTATACCCACAGTTGATCCAGAGGGAGGCAAAAAAAAAAAAAAAAATAGAAGAACAGGATCCAACTTGCTACAGCAGGGGAAAAAAATCCTTCCTGATCCCAAAGAGGATTTTCCCTGGATCAACTTTACCCATAAATGTTAGTACCCAGTTATATTATGTACATTTAGGAAAGAATCCAGGCCTTTCTTAAAGCAATCTACTGAGCTGGCCAGAACCACCTCTGGAGGCAATCTATTCCACATTTTCACAGCTCTTACTGTGAAGCAGCCTTTCCGTATTTGGAGATAAAATCTCTTTTCCTCTAGACGTAAAGAGTTCCCCCTTGTGCTCAGTGTTGACAGTAAAGTGAATAACCCAACACCAAGTTCACTATATGGACCCCTTATATATTTATATATGGTGATCATATCCCCCCTTAAACTCCTCTTCTCAAGAGTGAATAAATTCAGTTCCTCTAATCTTTCCTCATAGCTGAGGAAATAGCATTAAAGTGGATGTAAACCCCCATATTTACCCAGTGAAGTGAACAGCCTCAGATGATACACAGGGCTGAAACAAATCTCCCTACATAAGTTTTACATGCATATCTGCTGTGTTCAGCTCGCTATATTCTTTAGAATTCTTACATCGGGTTAGAATTTTCACCTTCTCATTCAGCAGTAGCACTGTAGTCTTGGCTTACACTGGGAGACAGCAGATTGGAGGAAAGGCACCCCCCCCCACCACTGGCAGAAGAACGAAGATACATTCAGAGCTTTGCTGTGACAGGACAGTCTATTTATAGCAACCTCCCTCAACACAAATTTTCAGCTGCTTTAATCTCCAGTCTCAGAGAACTTGTCAGAAGTTACGATGCTGATAACAGAAGAACGGAGTAGCATAAAGACACGGGACTTAGGGCTTTGGAGAGCGATAAGAAAACACTACAGATATATGTGCCCAGGTCAAATTTCATAATTCGGGTTTACATCCACCTGAACCTGTTCTGGATCCCCACCATACATACACTGTGGCAGAGTGGCCCGGCTGCACGAAACGTACTGGTATGTTGTGTGTGTGTGTGTGTGTGTGCGTGCGCGCCCCCACACAATCAATCAGTCTACAAGCCCAGCCCAATGATTTCTGGCCTGGACCTGCTGATCGGTTCTGGCAAATGACAGACTGTCCTCTGCTTGTGTAATGTAAACACAGCAGAGGAAGTGATGTCATCTTTCCTCGTTGAGCCCTTTTCGGTTCCAGCGAGCGGAGAGAGGACATCTACAGTAAGTGCACCAAGCACTACAATAACACTAGTACACATAGGGACACTTTTCACCCCCTGATCACCCCCTGATCGCCCCCTAGTTAACCCATTCACTCCTGTCACAGTGTCACTAAGTGCAGTTTTAATATTTTTCACTGATCACTGCATTGGTGACACTAAACCTCGTCAGGGCAGTTAGTGGTAGGCCCAGGTAGGTTTAGGGTAACCCCATATATTTATATAACAAATATATTGCACTGACACCCAAATAGACAGCAGCCAGCACAGCAACAGACAAAATGTGAAACTAGTGATTATACCAATTGTGCAGCGCTAGTGAGAAAAATTCTGCAATGCTACAGAATTAAAAAAATATATTAATAACTGTTAGTGCTCATATTATATAAGTCTATGAACAGAAATAATGATCATATATACTGTATAGTAATAATGTTAAAAAAGTTGTGATCATATATGGTAAGACTACATCCAATGAGAAAATTGTAGTCCTTTTAAGACATAAATAGATATGAAAGACAACCACCACAGATTGCAGGAAGGCTTACCGGAACAAATGGATGCCAAATGAGTCGCCAAGGCTTGTGGTGTAAACACCAGAGATGGGAGATGCTTCCATATACTGAAAAGTGTCACAGTGTCACTAATATAGTGTACAGATCTATTTTCTGATTGCTGTGTCACCTGTGAGGCTAGTTAGCTAGTTTGTATCATTGTTAGTCTTTTATAGCGTCAGGGTACCCACCATATATTCCCTAATAAAGGTTTAACCCCCTGATCACTCTCTGCCACTGTGTCATTAGTATAGTGTACAGATCTATTTTCTGATTACCCTATTAGTGTCAAAGGTGACATTAGTTTAGGTGTTAGCATCAGTTAGTGTCAGCATCAATCCCAGACAGCGTCAGATTTGAACCCTTTAATTGGCAGTAGCGCTAACTCACATGCACACACCTTACACCTCCCTTACTAGTATAGTGTCTGAATGGATCAATATCTTTGATCTTATCAGAACTATATTAGCGTCCCCAGTAGTATAGTGTTCCCAAAAATGCGGCATTAGCAAGATCAGCCCAGACACCTGCCAGCACCTGCATTTATCCCCTCTGCCCAGCCCACCAAAAGTGCAGGATCAATAAATCACTGTAATTTTACAAAATACAGCACACAAAACTGCAGCGTTAGCAGAGTCACGCCTGATCCCTGCTAGCACTAACAGTTTTTTTTTTTTTTTTTTAGTGATTCAAGCAGTCTCTGACAACCAGGTGCATTTTTACCCATGAGTCCCATTAGATACCTGCAAATTTAGTGGCCAAAATGTCAAAGGAAAGGTACACTAGTGAAGAGGCCTACAGGATGCAGAGCATGACAGATGAGAGCGCAGGGAAAGCTGTTCTTCTGTTGCTGAGGTGCAACAAAAGCATGTTTCTTGTATGCAGAAGAGAGCCATTACTAGTGCCGCTCAACCTTCTGGTGAACTGGCAAGCACCAGCGGCCTAGTACATCCTGGTCATAGACAAACCAGCACTGCAGTATCACTTGGTTACGTGGCGAGTCCCATAAGTGCAGCTCAAGCTGGTGCGGTGGCTAGCACAATTAGTGCCTCGCAGCCACCAAGAATTCAAAGACAGGCCTGTAGAGCCCATAGTGCCCTTCCTAATGCGTTTGCAAATACTGATTGGCAGCCCACCACTTCTGCAGCACCCATACTTCCCCCATTCACTGGCCAACCCGCAATTCAGGTGGAAACATCAGATTTTACTTCATTTAATTTTACTAAATGTTTTTCACGGAAGATCTGTACAGATCTATTGTTTTTCACGGAAGATCTGTACAGATCTATTGTGGACCAAAGCAATTTATATGCTGGTCAATTTATCGCCACAAATCCAAATTTGACCCTTGCCAGAGAATCTGGCTAGAATCCTATAACGATTCCAAAATTTAAGACCTTTCTGGGCCTATCCCTCCTCATGTACATTACTAAAAAGAGTGAGTTGTGGTCATGTTGGTCCACTGACCCAAGTCACCATATGCCCGTGTTCTCTGCTGCCAATACTCGATACGAGCAAATCTTGCGGTTCATGCACTTCAACGACAATGAACTCTGTCGTCCTCGGGGTGACCCTGAATATGAACGGCTCCACAAAATTTGGCCCCTCATAAACCACTTCAACCAACAATTTGCAGCTTTGTTTATTCCAGATCAAGATGTCTGCGTTGATGAGTTCCTGATTAAATTTTCTGTCTACCTTGTGTTAAAACAGTTTCTCCCTAGCAAGCGTGCCAGATATGAGGTCAAGATGTATAAGCTCTATGACAGGGCAACAGGCTATACATATAGTTTTCTGGTTTATGAGGGAACAATTGGAGTGTGGAGCTCCCCAATTGCCCAGACTACATAGGGTGCAGCGGCAAGATTGTTTGGGACTTGGTGTCACCCTTGTTCGGAAAGGGGTATCATTTATTCGTGGACAATTTTTATACAAGCGTGCCACTTTTTAGACACATCTTTCGGTTAGGAATTGGTGCATGTGGCAATGTGTGATCTGGCTTGTAGATGCCTGACTTAGGGGGAGAGAGCCTGCTTGAGGTCGAATGAATTGCTTGCTGTGAGATGGAAAGACAAATGGAACGTTTTCGTTCTTTCTACCATTCACGCAGACACAACAGTCCAAATTACTATGGCGACTGGTGTTGTTGAGAAGACCCTCTGTGTCCACGAATACAACCTTATGATGGGAGGGGTGGACTTCAACGACTAGATGATTGGGCCATACTTAATTGCCTGTAAGGCCAGAAACTGGTACAAAAAAGTGTCTGTATAAAAAGTACAAAAAAGTGTCTGTATACTTATTCCATTCAGCTCTGTACAATGCTTATGTGCTATACAATGCGCCTGTCAGGAGACGCAGGTCGCCTTCGTCCGCCGGGCTGCGGGGCGCATGCGCAGCGGGCTAGTGTTGAGACGTGCACCTGTTCACGGCCCCGATGGTGCGGCGCGTGCGGGTGCACGGCGGTCCCCGTGTGCGCGCCGTCGCCCGTGCGGGTGCCCGGTAGCGCGTCATGCTGACGCGCTCGCCGGGAGGCTACTTCAGACGACTCCAGCGCCCAGTCGGGTTGCTGGTTTGTCGTCAGCTGCTCCTGTGTACCTTGCCCTGAGAAAGTTCCCTGTTCCTGTTTACTTGATACCCCTGACCACTGCCTGTTTAAAGACTGCTCTACCTGCCTGCCGGATACCCCCTGATCTCTGCTTGTTTAAAGGACTATTCTACCTGCCTGCCTGATACCCCTGACCTCTGCTTGTTTAAAGACCACTCTACCTGCCTGCCTGATACCCCTGATCTCTGCTTGTTATAAGGACTATTCTATTTGCCTGCCTGATACCTCTGACCTCTGCTTATTAAAGAACCACTCTGCCTGCCTGCTTGATACCTCTGACCTCTGCTTGCCCTACGGGCTTCCCTGCTCTCAGTCACACCGGTCCTGCACGGTACCCGCCAGGTGTCTTCCTACATCTACAGCAAATCCAAGTCTACCTTCCGCAACCACCGGAAGCCCGTGCCTCCGCGTGCTTCCGATCCCCTGTATCACCCTTGGGGGTTCGGGTGCGTGTGGTCGTAAGGGCAAGCCGCTCTCGGCATCTCGGCCTCAGTGAGTATTGACGTGACAGTACAAACCAGCCAGACGTCCGAGGCCGACAGAGAGCGCTCCCCCTTGGAGATCCTGTGTCAGCAGGTCTCCACCCTGGCAGACTCGGTGCAGAGACTACGGGAGGGATATACGCAAATTGACAGCCGTCTCCAACAGCTGACGGGACCATTCCCTTCTGCCGCCGCAGCTCCCGCACCCAGCAGTGAAGGCCCACTTCCCCAGGCTACCGCCAGTCCTATAGTTGTCATGGCACTTCCGGAACCTAGGGTCCCGACACCGGAACGGTTCTCAGGGGACCGTAAGAAATTTAGAGCTTTTAAGAATGCATGCACTCTTTATTTTGCTCTGCAGCCCCGAACCTTTGCATCAGAAGTGGTTAAGGTGGGATTTGCGATCTCTCTGTTGTCAGAAGAACCTCAGGCCTGGGCCCACGGCTTGATGGAGTCGGGAAGTCAGGTGCTTAATACATTGATACGTTCTTCGAGAGTATGTCGCAGCTTTATGATGACCCACAATGCATGGCTACGGCCGAAGCTATCCTGCACCACCTAGCCCAAGGAAGGAGACCAATGGGCGGCCGATACAAATTGGAACGAGCCAGCCCTACGCTATCAGTACCACCAAGGCCTGTCCGAACTCCTCAAGGACGAGTTGGCCAGGATGGAGACCCCCGCATCTTTGGAGGAGTTAATCCAGGCAGCCACAAAACTGGATAGACATTTGCGGGAACGTTGTTCAGAACGGTTCCAAAGTCCACGCCCTGTGTGGACGACATCAAGACCTCAACCTACTCAAATACCGTCTCCTATGACAGCCGGGTCTACTACCCTTCCCGATACCGAACCTATGCAGCTTGGTCTGGTACGGCCTCCACTGACCTCGGAAGAAAGACAACGTAGACGGCAGTCCAACTTGTGTCTCTATTGCGGGGGAGCCGGACACTTCCTGCGCAACTGCCCGATAAGGCCCAGTAAGTTCTTTCAGCCAAAATCAATGAATTGACAAGACAACAATGCTCCTAAATCTTACGTCATGTTGTTTATTTCTCTACAGCTACCGGAAGGGGAGTCCCACCTGCCAGTGATCATTGATTCGGGTGCATGTAGTTGCTTTATGGACGCTGCTCTGGCCCGGAACCTGCATGTACCCTTGCAAACCAAAGCTCAACACCTACAGGTTCACTTGGCTAATGGGTCTCTTCCCAGTTCAGGTCCAATTACCCAGGAGACCCAACCCATTCTAGTAACTACTGACTCCGGGCACCAAGAGCTCCTACGCCTAGACCTTATTCACTCTCCCATGTTTCCAGTCATTCTAGGCTTACCCTGGCTACAGGCTCACGATCCTCTGATCCAATGGAGTACTAAGGCGGTTTCGTTTCCCGCTTCATACTGTTCTCAACATTGTCTTCCTTTGGAGCCCAAGATCTGTGCCACAATTACGGCTCCTTCAGTTAACCTCCAACATGTTCCTCAGGAGTATCTTGAGTTCCAGGAGGTCTTCAGCAAACAAATGGCCGATCGCCTCCCGCCTCATCGACCCTATGACTGCCCAATCGACTTACTGCCAGGGTCAGAGATTCCATTTGGTCGTATATTTCCCCTCTCAGAAACGGAGCTGGAGGCTCTCAAACAATATATTGACGAAAATTTGAAGAAGGGGTTCATCCGTCCCTCATCTTCACCCGCTGGAGCGGGTATATTCTTTGTCGGGAAGAAGGACGGCTCCCTTAGACCCTGTGTGGATTATCGGCAGTTAAATAACATCACCATCAAGAATCGGTATCCATTGCCGCTCATTCCAGAGCTGTTCCAACGGTTCCGGTCAGCTAGAGTCTTTTCCAAATTAGATCTCCGGGGGGCATATAACCTTGTCAGAATTAGGGCCGGGGACGAATGGAAGACGGCCTTCAGGTCCAGGTTCGGGCATTTCGAATACTTGGTGATGCCATTCGGGCTTTGTAATGCTCCAGCCACCTTTCAACACCTAGTGAATGACATTTTCCCGCAAATACCTAGATGATTTCCTTGTAGTCTATTTGGACGATATACTAGTTTTTTCTTCCACGATTGAGCTGCACAGGGGGCACGTCAAAACAGTTCTTGCCATTCTGAAGCAACACAAACTCTACTTAAAAATGGAGAAGTGTGAGTTTGAGAAATCAGTCGTGCAATTCTTGGGGTTCATCATATCGGCAAATGGGGTTGAAATGGACCCCCAAAAGATACAGGCTATCCAAGAGTGGCCAGCTCCATCTGACAAAAAGGGATTCCAACGGTTTATAGGATTCGACAACTTTTACTGAAAATTTATCGTTGGATTCTCTGCTATAGTGACACCTATCACCCAGCTAACCCGCCAGCACGGCTCATTCCGGTGGTCCCAAGCCACACAGGAAGCCTTCCTGAAACTAAAAAACCTGTTCAGCTCCGCTCCCATTCTCCGACACCCTGATCCTTCTCAACCATTTGTATTGGAAGTGGACGCATCAGAGATCGCAACAGGAGCAATTCTTTCCCAAGGACAAGCTGCTGCTAATAAAGCAAACAGAATATTGGCATGCATTAAAAGGGGGATCAACTGCAGAGATAAAACGATAATTCTCCCGCTCTACAAGACTCTGGTCCGCCCGCACCTGGAGTATGCTGCCCAGTTCTGGGCACCAGTCCTCAGGAGGGACGTACTGGAAATGGAGCGAGTACAAAGAAGGGCAACAAAGCTAATAAAGGGTCTGGAGGATCTTAGTTATGAGGAAAGGTTGCGAGCACTGAACTTATTCTCTCTGGAGAAGAGACGCTTGAGAGGGGATATGATTTCAATTTACAAATACTGTACTGGTGACCCCACAATAGGGATAAAACTTTTTCGCAGAAGAGAGTTTAATAAGACTCGTGGCCACTCATTACAATTAGAAGAAAAGAGGTTTAACCTTAAACTACGTAGAGGGTTCTTTACTGTAAGAGCGGCAAGGATGTGGAATTCCCTTCCACAGGCGGTGGTCTCAGCGGGGAGCATTGATAGCTTCAAGAAACTATTAGATAATCACCTGAATGACCGCAATATACAGGGATATGTAATGTAATACTGACACATAATCACACACATAGGTTGGACTTGATGGACTTGTGTCTTTTTTCAACCTCACCTACTATGTATGTAACTATATGACAAGGACCTAAAGCCATCCTACATCCAGTTGCATTTGCATCCCGGAGACTCAGCTCAGCGGAATTAAATTACGATGTAGGTGACAGGGAGCTGCTGGCCATAAAATTCACCCTGGAGGTATGGAGATATTTACTTGAGGGGACACTCCACCCAGTGATGATCTTCACAGATCACAAGAACCTTGAATACCTCCGAACAGCAAAACGACTCAAACCCAGACAAGCCCCTTGGGCTCTAATCTTCTCTCGCTTCAATTTTCATATTTCTTATAGACCTGGTGCAAAGAATGGGAAGGCAGACGCCCTTTCTCTGATGTTTTCAGCGGATCCCCAAACTCCGGAACCAAGCACAATCCTCTCTCCTCAAAATTTCCTTGGGCTGGCACAGACGGACTTAGTATCATCCATAAAAACCTCATCCAATTCATGTACGGAACCAGAGGTACAGTCTTTGAAGAAAGATGGGGGTTTTTTTTGGATCCGGGGTAAAATTTTTGTACCTCAGAAAACTCGGTCAACAACCCTCAAAATGTGCCACGACCACAAACTGGCCGGTCACTTCGGAGTTAGGAAAACATCTGACCTGATCTCTCGCTCCTTCTGGTGGCCGGGGTGGAGACGGGATTGCAGGGAATACGTGGCCTCCTGTCCCCTGTGTCAACGGAACAAGGGTCAAAACACCAGGTCCTGGGGTTTACTTAAACCACTGCCTATTCCAGAACGACCATGGACCGACGTGTCCATGGATTTCATCGTGGACTTGCCGGCCTCAGGAGGCTTTACTACTATTTTTGTTGTGGTCGACCGTCTATCCAAGATGGCCCACTTCTTGCCCATGGAGGGTACCCCTTCTGCAGTAGAGACGGCCAATATCTTCCTGAAAGAGGTCATAAGACTCCGCGGTGTACCAAGGAGTATAGTGTCGGACAGGGGCGTGCAATTTACGTCCAAATTCTGGAAAGAACTCTGCAAAGCCTTGGATATCAAAGTGTGCCTCTCGTCAGCCTACCACCCTCAGAGCAACGGTCAAACGGAGAGAACAAACCAGACCTTAGAGCAATACCTCCGTTGCTTCCTCTCAGGATCCCAGGATGATTGGGCAAATCTTCTTCCGTATGCAGAGTTCGCTTATAATAACTCCATTCACGCAGCTACTAACCAAACGCCTTTCTGGGCGAACTGCGGATTTCATCCCACATTCCTGTCTAATGACATTCCTGAAATAGCAGTCCCTGCAGTACATGACAGAATAACCTCCTTGCAGGCTAACTTCCAGAGGATCCAAAACATGTTGCAGAAGGCTCAAAGGGACTACAAGGAGCAGTATGACCGGGGTAGGAAAGAGAATCCAACGTTTGATATAGGGGAAGAAGTCTGGTTATCCACCTCTAACCTTAAACTACAGGTCCCATCTCGAAAATTGGGACCTAAGTTCATTGGTCCTTTCCCTATCAAAAGGATTATCAATTCTGTGGCCATGGAACTAGCACTGCCAAAGACGTACAGGATCCACCCTGTCTTCCACGTATCCCTGTTGAAGCCTGTTGTGCCCAGTTCTTTCCCAGAAAGAGGAGAGGTTCCTCCCCCACCAATCAGGGTGGACGGGGAGAACGAGTTCGAGGTGGAGGCTATCCTTGGTTGTAGAAAGAGGGGCAGGCAGCTACAGTACCTGATCCAGTGGAAAGAATACCCACCTGAGGACAATTCTTGGGAGCCCGCAAGGAATCTACATGCTCCTCGTTTAATTCAAACTTTTCATCGAGACCATCCGGAGTTGATGTCTAGCTTGGGCGTCCAGCGTCCGCCCTTAGGAGGGGGGCACTGTCAGGAGACGCAGGTCGCCTCCATCCGCCGGGCTGTGGGGCGTATGCGCAGCGGGCTAGTGTTGAGACGTGCACCCGTTCGCGGCCCGATGGTGCGGCGCGCGCGGGTGCACGGCGGTCCCCATGTGCGCGCCGTCGCCCGTGCCGTGAGGCTACTTCAGACGACTCGCCGGGAGGCTACTTCAGACGACTCCATCGCCCAGTCGGGTTGCTGGTTTGTCGTCAGCTGCTCCTGTGTACCTTGCCCTGAGAAAGTTCCCTGTTCCTGTTTACTTGATACCCCTGACCACTGCCTGTTTAACGACCACTCTACCTGCCTGCCGGATACCCCTGATCTCTGCTTGTTTAAAGGACTATTCTACCTGCCTGCCTGATACCTCTGACCTCTGCTTATTAAAGAACCACTCTGCCTGCCTGCTTGATACCTCTGACCTCTGCTTGCCCTACGGACTTCCCTGCTCTCAGTCACACCGGTCCTGCATGGTACCCGCCAGGTGTCTTCCTACATCTACAGCGAATCCAAGTCTACCTTCCGCAACCACCGGAAGCCCGTGCCTCCGCGTGCTTCCGATCCCCTGTATCACCCTCGGGGGTTCGGGTGCGCGTGGTCGTAAGGGCGAGCCGCTCTCGGCCTTGGTGAGTATTGACGTGACAGCGTCTGTACGAACTGGATCCTTCCTAAAATTCCAGGAAGACATCATCACAGTCCTTCTGTATCCAGGAGGTGCTGTGCCCCAATTTCCCAATCCAAATGCAGTGAGTAGGCTGCATCAGAGACATTTTCCAGATGTCCTCAATGGTACCCCTACCCAATGATCACCCCAAAGAAGATGTGTCTGTGGAAAACGTGGACATAGGCGTGACACCCGCTATTTTTGTTCCTCCTGTCCTGGCCAACCTGGTCTCTGCTTTGGGGACTGTTTCCGTTGCTACCACACACTAGTGGAGTATTAGCATAGGGTACAGCACGGCACAGACCTAGGGCACACGCAACACACAGGGTCTCCGAAAGAAGAGATGGCCATCACATTTTGAGAGACCCTAACCTGGAACGTTTACAGTTACAAATAAAAGTATGAAAAAAAATTAATACAAATTTTAAAAAATTTAAAAATAAAATAAAATAAAAAAGCCAAAAATAGTTGTCATTTTATTGTTCTTCTCTCTCTATAATATTTTTATTGTTACTGTCTTTTATTGTGTTTGCTTTGCAGGTATGTCATTCTATGTCACTGTGATTTATGCTATAATGTAATGTTTTATTGTTACTGTGTTTTATTGTGTTTGTTTGCAGGTATGTTCTACTGTTACTGTGTTTGTTTTATTGTTAACCATTATTTGCTTTGAAGGTAGGCCATTCAGCTGCAGCACGGGTTTATTTATTTTGACAGCAACAGGTTTTGCTCTCACAATATATAAATACTTGACTGGAGTGCTGTAGGAGGTGATTTCACCACCACAGTTAAAAATAAAAGAGCATATATGCCAAAGCATGGGAGCAGGGGTGGACATTAGGGGCAGATTGCCCCTATGCTTCGGCATATATTTTTACTCTTTTTTTGGCATAGAGTGCAATAAAAAAAGTTGTTTTATTGAGTTAATGTTTTATTGATACTGTGATTTATTGTTACCATTGTTTGTTTTGCAGGTATGCCATTCAGCTGCAACAGGGATTTATTTATTTTGACAGCAACAGGGTATGCACTCACAATACTTAAATCCATGACTCCAGCACTGTAGGAGGGGATTTCACCACCACAGTTAAAAAAAGAGCATATATGCCAAAGCATAGGGGCAGGGGTGGACATAGGGACGGATCGCCCCTATGCTTCGGCATATATTTTTATATTTATTGTGTTCCCATCAATAGAAGTGGGTGGATGCAGGGCGGTATTCTAATAATGGGCATACCACTGATCAATCAATGTGAATGGAGAAATCTGTTAGGTTCTCTCTTTTCATTCAGCCCACAAGCTGCATGAAAAAAAAGAACATTGCAATATATGCCCAGCAAGGGCCAGCGACGTACTGGTATGTTGCTGGACTTTGAGTGTTTATACTGGAATGATGCCTGTAGGTTTAGGTATCATCTTGGTATCTTTTTTTCAGCTGGCTTTCATGTAAAAGCAATCCTAGTGGCTAATTAGCCGCTAGACTGCTTTTACAAGCAATAGGAGGGAACGTCCCTCCCTCTCCCACTGTCTTCAGTGGCTTTCTCGGGCTCTCCTGCCCCAATGGGGAACCCAAGAATGCAGCTGGTGGTTCTGCCAGCTAACCATAGAGCTGATCGGAGACCACAATAGCTCCAATCATCTCTATGGCCTAAGAAACCAGAAGCTACAAGCATTTCATGACTTCGGTTTTGCCAGATATAAACAGCATCTTATCACACCGATCTTGGTGTGGTCAGATGCTTTAAGGGCTGAGGAGAGATCTAGGGTCTAATAGACCTTAATTTTTTCAAAAAAGAGTACCTTTCACTACCTATCGCTATCATAGGGGATATTTATATTTCCTGTGATAACCATAAAAATGATTTAAAAAAAATATGAAAGGTACAATGTAAAAATATAATAAATAATAATAATAAAAAAAAATTAACCACTTAAGGACCAGCCTCATTTTGGATTTTAGGTGTTTACATGTTTAAAACAGGTTTTTTTGCTAGAAAATTACTTAGAACCCCCAAACATTATATATTGTTTTTTTTTCTAACACCCTAGAGAATAAAATGGCAGTCAATGCAATACTTTTTTTTTGCACCGTATTTGCGCAGCGGTCTTATAAGCATACTTTTTTTGGAAAAAATTCACTTTGTTGAATTAAAAAATAAGATAACAGTAAAGTTAGCCCATTTTTTTTATATTGTGAAATATAATGTTACGCCAAGTAAACTGATACCCAACATGTCACGCTTCAAAATTGCGCCGTGGAATGGCGTCAAATTTTTACCCAAAAATCTCCATAGGCGATGTTTAAAAAATTCTACAGGTTGCATGTTTTGCGTTATAGAGAAAGTCTAGGGCTAGAATCATTACTCTCGCTCTACCGGTCGCGGTGATATCTCACATGTGTGGTTTGACCACCGTTTTCATATGCGGGCGCTACTCACGTATGTGTTCGCTTCTGCGCGCGAGCTCGTTGGGACGGGGTTTTTTTTTTTTTTTTAATTTGATTTTTATTATTTATTTTACATGATTTTATTTATTTTTACACTGTTTTAAAAAAAAAAAAAATGTGTCACTTTTATTCCTATTACAAGGAATGTAAACATTCCTTGTAATAGAAAAAAGCATGACAGGACCTCTTAAATATGAGATCTGGGGTCAAAAAGACCTCAGATCTCATGTTTACACTAAAATGCAATGAAAAAAAAAAAAAAAAAAGTCATTTGAAAAAATGACATTAAAAAAAATGTGCCTTTAAGACGTATGGGCGGAAGTGACGTTTTGACGTCGCTTCCGCCCAGCAGTGTCATGGAGACGAGTGGGCGCCATCTTAGCCTCACTCGTCTCCTGGCACACAAGGGAGACAGACGCGATTGCTTCCGCCGCTACCGACGGCTCCGGTAAGCGGCGGAGGGCACCAGATCGCGGCGGGAGGGGGGCCCCTCTCCCGCCACTGATAAAAGTGATCTCACAGCGAATCCGCCGCAGAGACCACTTTTATCTGAAAGCCAACCATGGCACGAAAACGGGGATACTGGGGTTATGGCAGCTAGCTGCTGCCATAACAACGATATCCGCCGGCAAACTTTGGACGTACATTGGCGTGTGGCGGCCGGCAAGTGGTTAAAGCACCCCTGTCCCCCCGTGTGCGTGTGCAAATGTGAAAGCAAGCATCGGTCTCGTGCCGTATGCAAACAGCAATTGCACCATGTATGTGAGGTATCACCACAAACGTCAGATCAAGGGCAGTAATTCTAGCAGTAGACCTCGGCATAAGATCATCTTTTTTATTTTACCAAATATGGGGAATATAGTGTGTTTTTGTGCATTAAAATTCAAAAAAGTGTTTTTTTTCGCCCAAAAAATAGTGTTTGAAAAATCGCTGCGCAAACACTTTGAAAAAAAAATGCAACACCCACCATTTTATTCTGCAGGGCATCTGCTTTAAAAAAAATATATAATGTTTGGGGGGTTCAAAGTAATTTTCTAGCATGAATGCATGAATCTATCCATAGTACACAGAGGGGGTGGCTGGAGAGAGGGGGTGGCGCCTTAGCGACCCTAATGGACGCACCGCCACTGGAGTGTAATAATCTGTTGCAGAAGATAGGAATGTTTGGTATAGAGGCGAACAAGAGGCATATCTCATCCTTGATACCACCATTGGCCTCGTTTTTGGGTGATCCTAGATTTTCCCCAGCTTTCAAGGATAGGAGCCCATTCACTAACTATTCACCCTCCTAACACACAATTTGAACACATATACATTACATCTCCAAGAGACAAAGGTTTGATATCTCATCTTTATAAACACTTTAACAATCTTCATCTCCCTGAAAAATCGAAACTGATGTTGCTATGGGAAGAGGAACTGGAATTTTCGATTGATATAGTGGACTGGGTCTCCATGATTGACAGCCTGTATAAATACAACCTCTCAGTTTCAATCAGGGAGGCCCCAACAAAATTATTCTTCAGATGGTATATGACCCCTACCAAAATACACTCCTTTTATCTTACAACTCCTCCTAATTGTTTCAGGGGATGCACAAACCAAGGCTCCTTTCTACATACTTTTTGGAGTTGCAAATTTCTTCGACCAATTTGTCAGGCAGCTACCAAACTAAAGTGTCAGAAAGGGCTTTGTCTTCAAGTGGTTAGAAGAGTGGGTGATGGGTGGCATAAGCTTCTAATGTTGGGCATAAAATGCCAGGACAGTTCAAACCCCCCCAAATGACCCCTTTTTGGAACCT
The DNA here is from genome assembly GCF_042186555.1 of Aquarana catesbeiana. Taxonomy (NCBI): domain Eukaryota; kingdom Metazoa; phylum Chordata; class Amphibia; order Anura; family Ranidae; genus Aquarana; species Aquarana catesbeiana. The sequence goes on along the minus strand of NC_133331.1, from coordinate 207,463,939 downwards.
AGACACCCCAAGCTATTTGCTGAGAGGCATGTTGAGTCCATGTAATATTTTATATTTTGCCACAAGTTTTTGGGAAAATTAAAATGTTTTTTCTTTTTTTTACACAAAGTTGTCACTAAATGATATATTGCTCACACATGGCATTCGTATATGTGAAATTACACCCCACAATACATTCTGCTGCTTCTCCTGCATATGGGGATACCACATGTGTGAGACTTTTTGGCAGTGATGCCACGTACAGGACCCCGAAAGCCAATCAACACCTTCAGGCTTTCCAAGGGTGTAAATTGTCGATTTCACTCCTCACTACCTATCACAGTTTCGGAGGCTATGAAATGCCAAGATAGCACAAAACACCCCCAAATGACCCCTTTATGGAAAGTAGACACCCCAAGGTATTTGATAAGAGGCATAGTCATACCTCCCAACTGTCCCTGATTTCGAGGGACTGTCCCTGATTTGGAGCAATGTCCCTCTGTCCCTCTTTCCTCCTCATTTGTCCCTCATTTTGGTCTGATCTATATAGTTATATATAAAATGCACTTTTTATCTTTCAAAAAGTGTTTCTCAGTGCTAAACTTTTCATCCAAATTCTAAATTGCTGCATTTGTCAATTTTAAAAGCCAATATAAAGGAATAGTAGTGGTAAAAAAAAGCACTTGTGGATTTAATTAACCTTTTTTTTGTGTTAATTGTCCTTTAAGGGAGTGTGGCAGGGGGCGTGTCCTATGCCTACATACATTTGCTAGTAGGTGTCCCACATTCCCATCTCAAAATGTTGGGAGGTATGGCATAGTGAGTATTTTGCAGCTCTCATTTGTTTTGAAAAATGAAGAAAGAAAAGGAAAATGTATTTTTTTTTCTTTTTTCAAATTTCAAAACTTGTGACAAAGAGCGAGACCTGAAAAATACTCAACATGCCTCTCAGCAAATAGCTTGGGGTGTCTACTTTCCGAAAAGGGGTCATTTGGGGGGGGGGTTGTGCTATCTATCTTGGCATTTTATGGCCTCCGAAACTGTGATAGGTAGTGAGGAGTGAAATCAACAATTTACACCCTTAGAAAGCCTGAAGGTGATGATTGGTTTTCGGGGTCCTGTATTCGGCTAGACTGCCAAAAAGTCTCACACATGTGGTATCTCCATACTAAGGAGAAGAAGCAGAATGTATTTTGGGGTGTAATTTCACATATACCCATGGCATGTTTGAGTAATATATCATTTAGTGAAAACTTTGTGTAAAAAAAGATAAAATAGAGAAAATTCAATTTTTCCCAAACTTGTGGCAAAATATAAAACATTTCATGGACTCAACATGCCTCTCAGCAAAAAGCTTTGGGTGTCTACTTTCCCAAATGGGGTCATTTGGGGGAGGGGTTTGTGCTACCTTGGCATTTCATATACCCATGGCATGTTTGAGCAATATATCATTTCAGTGAAAACTTCAGTGACTTTTTTTTTGTGTGTGTCAACTTTCAATCACTTGTGACAAAAAATAAAATATTTATTGGGCTCAACATGCCTCTCAGCAAATTCAAGTCATAAACTAAAAGCTGCATAAATTCCAGTAAATGTACCATAGTCTGTAGACGCTCAAACCAATAAATGTACGCTTATTTAATTTTTTTTTACCCAAGACATGTGGCTGAATACATTTTGGTCTAAATGTATGACTAACATTGAGTTTATTGGATTTTTTTATAACAAAAAGTAGAAAAAACATAATTTTTTTTTTCAAAATGTTTTTTTTTTTTTTGTTTATATCACAAAAAAGGTGATCAAATACCACCAAATAAAAGCTCTATTTGTGGGGAAAAAAAGGACGCAAATTTTGTTTGGGTACAGCATTGCATGGCTGCGCAATTACCAGTTAAAGAGACAAAGTGCCAAATTGCAAAAAAGTGCTCTGGTCATGAAGGGGATAAAACCTTACGGGGCTTAAGTGGTTAAGTGTGTATTGTTGTGATTAGCTGTGATTGGACATAGCTAATCACATGGTGAGATTGGCCCTGTCTGTACCATGTGATCACTGTGACCAATCACAGCTATCAACATAATTGTACACAATGAATGGCACAGCAATAACATGATTCTGGCAGATGGACACAGCCAGGGATAGATTGCCCTGCATCATGCATAAACAAGCGGTTACTGCCCCCACCTGTAACTGGTCACTGCAGCAAGGAGCATTGGAAAGGCAATGCATATAAAAAAAAAAAAACAGTGACAGATTGCCCTGCATCTGAGTCAAAATTTGATGAGTCAAAATTTGAAATATTTCGTTTTAGCAAAAGGCAGTTTTTTAGCGAAGAGTTGGAGAGTGATACAATAATGAGTGTCTGCAGGCAACAGTGAAGCATGGTGGAGGTTCCTTATCCATCATGCCATACCAACAGGGTGGTGTGTTTGGCCCCAAATTTATTCTGAAGCAGGACAATATCCCCAAACATGCAGCCAATTTCATTAAGAACTATCCTCATTTAGTTATTTACATTGAGTATTATACACACACATGATAACAACAAAGATAAGAAAATTAGGAAATAAATGTTTACAACAAAATGGGTGACCTATGTCTTAGAATAGATATTATGATATCATTTATATTTGGGAGGAAATGCAGAGAAAGCAGAAAGCTTATCTGTAAAAGAGCTGTCATTGTACTATGTACCTTTGATCATGACCATGCTTTGTGTAAATATTTCACAAATTTACAGGAATACTCAAGGATTTAGAAATACATCAACTGCCAGTATGGTCATGTTGCAATGTTAAAGCAGAATTCCATCCATGCTCATGAATAACATTCTCAATAAGCTTCTAACGTTTGATAACTGTTTATCCAAAAAAAAATCCTTATCAGCCCAGCGAATCCTGCCTTGCCCTTTTCTGCCCTGCTGCTCCACATACCATCCCATGCCACCCCATTCATTTGCTGTACGAAAATCCCTAGCCATGTAAACAAAGGGGTAGGGATAATGGCAGATATTATTGCCCAAATATGGCCAAAGGTTTTTATGTGCCCCTTATTCACAAAGGGAGTGGGGCAGGTATCCATGGGCGGGGAGGGCTTTTTTTTAAAGGGGGTTTTTCAGATTCCTGGTGTAGTGTTTTCATGTAGTGAGGGGGAGGGCACTTGGCAATACCGTGGCTTCATCATCACAAAAATCTGCAAAATGTTTGCAGAGTGGCAGCGGGTTGCCAGAATGCTCACCCTGCATTCCAGCAGCTGGCAGTGAAAGAACACCTGTAGTTAGTACTGTCAGGAGGAGTAATCTTCACCCAAATGTACAAGTAAATCAGAATGGGTCGGAAGAAAGAGTGGTGCAGGAACATGAGATCAGGTACGAACAGTGTTAACAGCACTGCCACAGACAAAGAATGCAAGTTAGAGGGGTGTTAACAGCATTGTCACTGACACCAACTCTAGGGGTTATTATTGTGGCCACTTACACCAATGCTTGGAGTTTTTATTGTGTTCCCTAACACCACTGCCGGGAGTTATTGCTGTGCACAACAAGGTGCTGTGAGTTAATATTGCTGTCACTCACAGCTGCTGGTGATTGTTGAGGTCACTGACACCAATGCTGTAGGTTATGCTGGTGGGTTATTATTGTGGTCACTGACACTAATGCTAAAGGTTATTTTTGTGGTCACTAACACCAATGCCATGGGTTATTATTGTGGCCACTGAAACCAGTACTGGGGGTTATTATTGCTGCCACAGACATTAACTATTAGGGTGTTTAATTGCAGTCATTGACACACGTGTTGAGTGTTATTATTGCAGTCACTGAAACCAAAGATGGAGGTTTGTTATTGTTTTTTTGAATTGCTTCTTTCTCTAGTGAGATTTACTTATTATTCTATTATTTTTATTTTTTTATTATGTGATTTGTATTTAATATATATTTTCATTCTTGGTGTTAGTTATGTTTTTTTGTGTTTTTAATTCATTTTGGGTCTTTATATAGGATTTATGATTTTATTCCATTTTTTTATATTTGGTGGCAAATGAATGCCATTGTCTCCAGGTGGTATGTACTATCTGATTTTGCATTATTCATAATCGATATGGATTAGCTATCCCTGGCAACACTTTATGGGATGCAATTTTATTTTATTTTGTCATTTTCTGATAATTTTTCAGAATGCCTGGTTTGTGAGCATTTGCATAGACCGATTTTGCGTAACAGCCTTATTCAAAAATCAATCGATTTATTGCATTATTCCTGTCTCAGGCTAGAGCAACATTGCTACCGTTTAAATGTATAAGGGATTTGTTCTCTAGCGACTGGTCTTTGACATCTTGGCCGCAGATCATTTCCTTAGCCAAAGGCCAGGCTTCAACAGTATGGCCGCATTATATTCCATTATGGTAAACAACGTGGGGCCGCTAGTGCACACCACAGCAATATGGTCACCATAGTTTTTCAGCCTTTGACGGCAAGTAGTACATACTCCAGGCCAGGCTCCAATAGCATGGCCACAGTTTATTCCCTTATGGGTAATAGTGTTGGGCCTCTAGTATATACCACGGCAATATGGCCACCGTCTTTTTTCATTTTGGATGGCAGCGAGCAATACACACCCTCTGGAGATAATTGGTAGGTTGTTCTTATAAATATATCTCAGATTGTGTCCACTGCTATACTCCTCTATTCCTTGACGATGTTCTTTTGAATGAAACTAGTCGGGAGGAGCTACAGCGGTGACTTTATCACACCCGCTGGGGTGTCTGCATGTGATTGATTGTGTTATATGCAATTTTACTCTTGCCTTCTTGTAAGCAGTTTAACCACTTCAATATCAGGCACTTAGACACCTTCCCGCCCAGACCAATTTTCAGCTTTCAGCGCTGTCGCAATTTGAATGACAATTGCGCGGTCATGCTACACTGTACCCAAACAAATTTTTTATCATTTTGTTCCCACAAATAGGGCTTTCTTTTGGTGGTATTTGATCACCTCTGAGGTTTTTGATTTTTGCGCAACAAATAAAAAAAGACAGAAAACTTTAAAAAAAAAAGTTTTTCTTTGTTTTTGTTAAAATTTTTTGTAAATAAGTATGTTTTCTTCTTCAATGACGGGCACTGATATGGCTGCACTGACGGGCACTGATACGGCGGCACTGATGGGCACCGATGAGGTGGCACCAATGAGGTGGCACCGATGATGGGCACTGGTATGCGGCACCGATGGGCACTCATAGGTGGCACCGATGGGCGCTCGTAGGTGGCATTGATTGGTACATATGGGTGGCATTGATGGGTACTTATGGGTGGCACTGATAGGTGCCACTGATGGGCACTGATAGGTGGGCACTGATGGGAACTGATGGGCACAGATGGGCACTGACAGGTGGCACCGATGGGCAATGACAGGTGGCACTGATGAAACTGATTGGTGGCACTGATAAAATGTATTGGTGGCATTGCTGGGCATAACTAAAACATAATGGTGCCAATCGGTGCCCATTTGTGGGCACTAATTGGCACAGATTGGGCACATTGGGCACATGTGGATGGCCATGGGGTACATACCTGGCCATCCACATGTTGCCCCCTCCCTGGTGGTCCTAGTGGCGATCCCTGGTGGTCCAGTGTGGTGATCTGAGGGGGGGCTGCGCTGATAAACAATCAGCGCAGACCCCCCCTGTCAGGAGAGCAGCCGATCGGCTCTCCTCTACTCACGTCTGTTAGACGCGAGTGAGGAAAAGCCGATCAACGGCTCTTCCTATTGACATCATGATCAGCCGTGATTGGACACGGCTGATCACGTGGTAAAGAGCCTCCGCCAGATCGGTGGTGCGGTGTGTCAGGCTGACACACCACTCCACCGATCGCCACAATGCGCGCCCCCGCGGGCACACGGTGGCATGTTATCCTGCTGGACGTCATATGACGCCCAGTCAGGATAACGGAACCACTTCCTGGACGTCAGTCCGCTATAGAGTGGGTGGGAAGTGGTTAAACCTTCATTAAAAAGCCTGGATTGATTGTTATTTACTACATTATGAGTTCCTTCTTTGTCTCTCCCTTTTGCTGAGCCCACTGTTGAACTTTCTGGTCATATGGTAACCCATCCTGGAATCTTGGATCCTGATATCCATCCATCCCATGGGGATACTGGGATAAAGTGCAGCCATACCCCCATCTTGGGCTCAGAGGAGCTGGTAAGAGGCTTGAGAGTTGGGTGTGCACTTTTGGGTGTGAAGATTTTGCCATCCACACTGAAATATGGATTTTTGTGGATACACAAGTATAAATGAACTTTTTGCACAAGAGCACTTCTCTTCTTTTTTATGGATGGGCTGAAAATCTGTTGATCGTCATCCATTTGCTTCAACCGAGTAAAGTTCGCTTTGGGACATTACCCACAAGACAGTCTTCCTGACGTCTTTAACCTCAGGCAGAAGAGTTTCTGAACCTCAGGCCCTTGGAGCCTCAGGAAGGCATATTGTATTTTTTCCAGACAGAGTGGAACTATGACCCGTAGACAACTTTGTACCAAAGGTGGCAACATCCTTTCACCAGATGGGCATCTGGGCTTTGCCCAACTTCCCGGAAGAACACTCAAGGAAATTACATGAGTTAGACGTTTCCAGAACGTTAAGATATTTGTCGGCTACCACTCCCTTCAGATCATCAAACGTTTTATAATCCCAGCTTAAAAACAGCGAGGAAAAGAAGCTACCACAAGGACTTTGCAAAGCTGGATTGTTAAACTTATATACAGAGCATACAGAGAGGCGTTGTGAGCTTTCCTCAGCGGTGACTGCACACTTTACCAGGGCAGTTGCAGCCTTGTGGGCAGCCTGTTCGAATGTGTTGATGGAGAGCATCTGTAGAGCAGCATCATGGTCTTCCTAAAATACTTTCTTAAGGCATTATAGAGTGGACCCAGGCACCTTGTCATCTGCAGACTTTGGTAGAAGAGCTAGCCAATCTTCTGTCATGTCATAAATACATTTCTTATGTTTTTCAAGCAGTACCCAACTAGTTATTTATCACTAGTATGCTGCCATGTTGGCTTGAAAATTGTATCAAATACTTACCATAATTTTCCTTTCCTGACACCAAACCATGGCAGCATACGGGCCCACCCTGTACGTTTAGGTATGTATCTTGTTACAAAGCATGGGGGGATGACTAACTACTTTTCTATGCTATCCACTGGTCCTGACGGAGTGGACAAGAGGCGAAGCTCTATCACTAGTATGCTGACATGGTTTGGCATCAGAAAATGAAAATTTTTCAAAGTATTTGATACAATGTTTCTTTTTTTTTTCTTTTGGTTTCATATAATTTAAAAATCCAATAAGTTTAATTTTATGACCTTTCTTGGACTTCCGGAATAGGAATAACAATAGTAAAACGATGATGCATTTCCGGGTTCTTTTAGCGATTTGATTGGCTGAATAATTAACATTAAGGGCATAAATACTAAAACAAAGATGGCGTACCCAGCTTCCTGATGATGCATGTATACGAAACACGTAGAGACTTCTGGGTAATCACTGACGTCACTTCCTGTCCCAACCCGTACCAGATCGAAGCTTGGAACGCACGCTGATCCCGGGAGACGAACAGGTCGGATTAACCCCAAAAAACACACTGCTGGAATGACTCAGTGCCAGTCAAAAGGCACTTGAATTGTGAGTACACATTTTTATAATTGGGGATGTTTACCTTGTTGGTTTAAATAAATTTTACAAAAGCATATTGCACAATGATGGCTATTTACTTTTATGAGATATCAAGATTTGAGGAGTAACTAGTGGCAATCTATTTGGAGAAACGCCAGGAAAGTGGAGTGGTTATCTCTATATGAACCAAAGGAAAAGTTTTTTTCTAGGCTCTGGTGAGTGACCATTTCAGAAGGTGGTGGTGATGCACGAAGTGGTGAAAAAGTTTCTAAAATAGTAGGGATGCGATTTTGAGCATGCTACGAACATGAGATTTAAATGATAGAATTGTGATGTGGACGTTGGGAAATATTGTTAAAAACCTGTGTCCTGCAGTTTTTGATAACTTTGCAATTTTGCACTTGATAATTAAATCATTTGCACTGTAACTTTGCATTATACAGTTTTTAGTGGTAACATTGTATAAGCACTTTAAGATCAGCGCAGTGACACTTTTTATATGATATCAATTTCCCTGTAACCAATGGTAGAGAATTTCTAACTGCAGCAGATTTTACTCTAATTTTAAATATAATTTTTGCACCAGGTGACACATTTTTTTCACTTTATAAGTTTTTTTCAAAACTTTTTTGCGCCCCCCCCCCCAAAAAAAAATTTTGAGCACCAGCCGCCACTGGTGTGGGGGAAGTCCACATGGAAAGGGGAAAGAGCAGGGAGAGGCCAGGCAATACGGCTGGTGCACAACAAGTGCACAGAAGGCAGTCTGGAAGGCAGAGTGGGCTAAGTTTCACAGATGGCTGACAGTAGACAGCACCAGAGATGAGGGGTGAAGAGAAGATCACGTTTTGTCCATTAGGTGGCGTGGACTTCTTCAGAATGTGCTCACATTGATCTGCAGCTTATATGTGTTCAGAATTTCTTCAAATTCCCGAGGGGCGATTGCGGCCACCGCAGCAGGTGCTGATGCTACCACTGAAGCACTCGAGGCTACCACAAGCTTGTGGCTCAGCTTGGCCATCCAGCAGCGGCATTCAAGCTAACAGCGGGTGCCGAGGCTACCACCACAGCGCTCGAGGCTACCACAGGCTCGCAGCTCAGCTTGGCTATTCAGCAGTGGGATTAAAGGGTACAGAGAGTGCCGAGGCTACCACTGCAGTGTACCACAGAATTTCTTCACATTCACGAGGGCCGATTGCAGCCACCACAGCAGGTGCCGAGGCTACCACAGGCTTGCGGCTCAGCTTGGCTATCAAGCAGGGGGATTAAAGGCTACAGTGGGTACAGAGGCTACCACTGCAGTGCTCGAAGCTACCACATGCTCGTGGCCCAGCTTGGCCATCCAACAGTGGGATTCAAGGCTTTCCTTACAGCATTCTAAGTCTTTACTGACTGGCCACCCCACATGGATTATGCCCGGACACCAGCAGCATTTGAAGATTTTCTCCAGCTGCAATTAAAGCTATCACAGGTCAGCAACATCATCTGGATACCATTTGTCCAGTCAATAAAATCTATGCACTAAGGGATCACAGAGGAACTGATTCTGTACCTTCCTTGCACCCCTGAGATGAACTGTGAGTAAATACGGCTGTTTGACATCCCACACAGGGAGCCACTTCACCACTCACCAGGGTCATCCCTGTTTGAGAGGACTAACCCTATCAACCAGGGGCGGATCCAGAGTCAAGTCTCGGGAGGGGCACTGCCAGAAAATACCGTATTTATTGGCGTATAACACGCGCCGGCGTATAACATGCACCCCAAGTTTAGGAGAGAATTTTAAGGAAAAAAACTTTTAGGAGGGAAGTTTAAGGAAAAGAAACTTACATTAAAATACCCATCAATGCAGCCTCATCAGTGTTCATCTGCAGCCTCGTTAGTGTCATTGCAGCCTTTTCAGTGTCAGTGCAGCCTTGTCAGTGCAGCCTTGTCCCCAGTGCAGTCTTGTCAGTGCAGCCTTGTCCCCGGTGCAGCCTTGTCCCCAGTGCAGCCTTGTCCCCAGTGCAGCCTTGTCCCCAGTGCAGCCTTGTCCCCAGTGCAGCCTTGTCCCCAGTGTCCGTGTCCATGTCTACCGCCTGCCGCCGCCGCCATACACATGCTAGTAGTTTTAAATATGGCGCCGCGGAGTTCGGAGGGATTCGGCGCCGGCGGAACTGAACGAACGCCACCGAGATACACATACCCGAGTGTATTCGGCTCTTTCCGGCGCCGCTCCCAGTCTCGCCCTATGATGGACATGACACAGGTCCAATGGCGGGACTGGGCGTGACTGTGAGCGGTGCCGGAAAGAGCCGAATACACTCGGGTATGTGTATCTCGGCTCTGATTTCGGCGGCGCTCGTTCAGCATCGCCGAGTCCCTCCGAACTCCGCGGAGCCATATTTAAAACTACTCGCTATGTGAATGTCGGCGGCGATCGCCGACATTCACATAGCGATAGCAGGGATCGGCGTATAACACGCACCCACGACTTTCCCCTGATTTTAAGGGGAAAAAAGTGCGTGTTATACGCCGATAAATACGGTACTTTTTTTGCGGGCAATTTATCGGGGAAATGGCTTTTGTTGGCGCTTCAATCATCACGGCACCATGGTTATTATGGTGTCAGGATGATTGAAGTGCATTATTTCCATTCTTACATTGTAATATACAATGAAATAGTTCAACTCACCATAACGCAGAATCAGTGGGAGTCACTTTCCACGTCGCCTGCCACCAAATGCGGATTGTCGCTTGCCACATGCTGCAAATTGTCACGTCACCTGCTACACGTTGCGGATTGTCACTTGCCATGTCACCTGCCACATGCTCCGAATTGTCACTTGCCACCAAATGCGGATTGTCACTTGCCACGTCACCTGCCACATGTTGTGAATTGTCACTTGCCACGTCACCTGCCACATGTTGTGAATTGTCACTTGCCACGTCACCTGCCACACGTTGTGAATTGTCACTTGCCACGTCACCTGCCACATGTTGTGAATTGTCACTTGCCACGTCACCTGCCACACGTTGTGAATTGTCACTTGCCACGTCACCTGCCACACGTTGGGAATTGTCACTTGCCATGTCACCTGCCACACGTTGGGAATTGTCACTTGCCACATCACCTGCCACACGTTGTGAATTGTCACTTGCCACGTCACCTGCCACACGTTGGAAATTGTCACTTGCCACATCACCTGCCACACGTTGCGAATTGTCACTTGCCACGTCACCTGACAAACATTGAGAATTATCACTTGCCACGTCGCCTGTCACCAGATGCGGATTGTCACCTGCCGTGTCACTTTCCTGCTAAGGTGGTCTCTTGCTATGTCCCAGAGTCAGGCAGCAAAGAGATGATGTCATCTCTCTGCTGCCCACAGCTGCCTTCACAGTGAGGGCGGAACTGCAGGGATGTAGGGCAGGCTCAGGGTGGTGAGAGATGTCATCTCTCTGCTCCCCTGCCCGCTGGCTCCCTGATTGGCCAGCAGCCCGCTCAGTCACACGGAGCTGCCCAGCTACCCCCTCTCCCTCACCTGCTCACTCACCTGGGGAGCCGCCCGCACTGTCACCTGGGGAGCCACCCGCACTGTCATCCTCAGAGCCGCCCGCACTGTAACCCATGGTGCCGCCCACACTGTCATCTGGGGAGCCGCCCGCACTGTCATCTGGGGAGCCGCCCGCACTGTCACCTGGGGGAGCCACCCGCACTGTCATCCTCGGAGCCGCCCGCACTGTCACCCTCAGAGCCGCCTGCACTGTCATCCTCGGAGCCACCCACACTGTCATCCTCGGAGACGCCCGCACTGTCACTGTCGGAGCCGCCCGCACTGTCACTCTCGGAGCCACCCGCACTGTCACTCTCGGAGCCGCCCGCACTGTCACCCGCATTCTCGGAGGGGGCAATTGCCCCGTTGCCCCCCCTGGATCCGCCCCTGGTCCACTCTAAGGTTTAGACAAATTTTAGATTGTAAGCTCCTATGAGCAGGGCCCTTAAAACCAATTTCTAACTGTTTTGCCAAATGTAGCACCATATATCGTGTAGAATTTTTTTTTTAAACTAGTAAAGGAATGTACATAATTTTGTTTCTGCTGGCAAAATAAAAGTACATTATTGAGCTTGTTTGTTGTTGTGTGGTATATAGCGCTAAAACTGGCCCTGACCCTAGGTTTTAATGCGTTTTGCAGTTTTCAGAAACACTCTACAGTCCAGTTTAATGCATTTTGCAGTTTTCAGAAACACTCTACCATCCATTTAACATGGGTTCCTGAGGCAGTAGTTCACATCTATGTGTTCTGTGGCCAGTGCGTTTTTGGAAATGGTCGGGGACTTTTTTCACGCGATTTGCAGGTAATAGATTTCAATGGAACCGCACTAGAAACGCAACTGTTGCGTTCGTGATATGATTTTTGATGTGTTTTGCGGTTATTATTTTAACACTGTATATAGCTGGTTGCTAACTGGGGTGCAGGGAAGCCAGCTGCCACGTCCTTAACCAATGAATCTTTAGCTGTCAGCGGCTTCCCCACTGAAAGTAAAAAAAAATGCCAGCCAAAAAAAAAATTGCAAAAAAACTGCATGGGGTTCCCCCCCAGGTCTATACCAGGCCCTTCAGGTCTAGTATTGATTCAGAGGGGATTCCCCATGCCAAAATTTAACAAAAATGGCGTGGGGTTCCCCCTCCAGTCCATTACCAGTCCCTTTGGGCCTGGTATGGATATTAAGGGGAACCTCGCATCAAAATAAAAAAAATGTGTGGGGGGTCCCCCCAAAACCATACCAGGCCCTTATCCGAGCACGCCACCTGGCAGGTCACAGGAAAAGAGGGGGGGACGACAAAATAACCCCCCCTTCTCCTGAACCATACCAGGCCACATGCCCTAAACACGGGGAGGGTGCTTTGGGGTCCCCCCAAAACACCTTCTCCCCATGTTGATGGAGACAAGGGCCTCATCCCCACAACCCTTGCCCGGTCTGGTATGGATATTAAGGGGACTCCTGCGGCAAAGTTTGAAAAACAAATGGCATAGGGATTCCCCCAAAAACCATATCAGACCCTTATCCGAGCACGCCACCTGGCAGGTCGCAGGAAAAGAGGGGGGTGACAAAATGACCCCCCCTTCTCCTGAACCATACCAGGCCACATGCCCTCAACACGGGGAGGGTGCTTTGGGGTCCCCCCAAAACACCTTCTCCCCATGTTGATGGAGACAAGGGCCTCATCCCCACAACCCTTGCCCGGTGGTTGTGGGGGTCTGTGGGCGGCGGGCTTATCAGAATCTGGAAGCCCCCACATTGTACCCCTACCCATTCACCAAAAAAAGCAGTGAAATGTGACAAAAAACAAATCCTTTATTGTAAAATAGCTCTCTCTCCCGCCGTCTTCTCCTGGTGCTGTCTCTCTTGCCGCCGTCTTCTGTCGCCGTCTCTCCTGCCATCGCCTACCTCTCCCACTGCCGTGTTCTTCCTCCCCCGCCGTCTTCCTCCGTTGTGTTGTCCCTGCTGTCTGGCGTCTCTTACACAGCCATGGGGCGTGACCATCCGTTGACACCACATGCAGAGCCTGCCCCTTTATTTTCTGGCAAAAAGGGGGCGGGCTTTCCGTGTGACGTCAATGGATGGTCACGCCCCATGGCTGTGTAAGAAACGCCAGACAACGCCGGAAGAACATGGTGCCGAGGAAGAACACGACAGCGGGAGAAGTAAGCGGTGGTGGAAGAGATGGTGACAGCAGACGGCGGCAAGAGAAACAGCACCAGGAGAAGATGGTGAGAGACACGGCTCGGGGGAGAAGACCACTCAGAGCTATTTTACAATAAAGGAATTGTCAAAAACCGGCTATTGTTTTTTATCACATTTCACTGCTTTTTTTTTGTGAATGGGTGGGGTACAATGTACCCGATACCCATTCACATGGGGGGGGCGGATCTGAGGGCCCACTTATTAAAGGGGGCTTCCAGATTCCAATAAGCCACCCGCATACCCCCACAACCAGCAGGCAAGGGTTGTAGGGATGAGGCCCTTGTACCCATCAACATGGGGACAAGGTGTTTTGGGGGACCCCAAAGCACCCTCCCCATGTTGAGGGCATGTGGCCTGGTATGGTTCAGGAGAAGGGGGGTCGTTTTGTCATCCACCCTCTTTTCCTGAGGCCTGCCAGGTGGCGTGCTCGGATAAAGGTCTGGTATGGATTTTGGGGGACCCCTATGCCATTTTTTTTCAAATTTTGGCGCAGGAGTCCCCTTAATACCCATACTAGACATGGGGACAAGGTGTTATGGGGGACCCCAAAGCACCCTCCTCATGTTGAGGGCATGTGGCCTGGTACGGTTCAGGAGAAGGGGGGCCGCTCTCTCGTTCCCCCTCTTTCCCTGCGGCCTGCCAGGTTGAGTGCTCTGATAAGGGTCTGGTATGGATTTTGGGGGGCCCCCACACCATTGTTTTTCAAATTTTGGTGCAGGGTTCCCCTTAATATCCATACCAGAACTGAAGGGCCTTGTATGCCTTTTGGGGGGACCTCCACACAATTTTTTTTTTTTTTTTCATGTGGGGTTCCCCTTAATATTTATACCAGACCTGAACGGCCTGGTATGGATTTTGGTGGGACCCCTACGCAATTTTTTTCATGTCGACTTCAGTGCTATGCAATTTATTACAATCACTGAATAACGAAGGGAAGATACATTGGGGATGGAAGAGAGACCTTCAGCACGTCTTTACCGAGACTCAGTTAGACCACTTGTATCGTCTCACGCACTCAAGCTCAGTGGACACGAAAATGCTGGAAAATAGCTATAAGGTTTTGACCAGGTGGTATAGAGTCTCTTCCAAACTAACCAAGATATACCCATCCACATCAGACACCTGTTGGAGAGAATGTGGCCTTAGGGGCACATTCCTCCACATATCGTGGGAGTTCCCCAGACTGTGGCCCTTCTGGCTAGACATCCACGCTCAGATTAAGATTATTTTAGACATAGAGCTCCCGGACACCCCGTTGGAATCTTTGCTGCATGTTCCTACCACTCCTCTCAGCCAATACCGCAAATCGGTACTACCACATCTACTCAATGCGGCTAGGAGACTGATTCCGATATATTGAAAGAAATCACAAATTCCTACACATAATGAGTGGATCAACCTAATGAATAACATCATGGCGGCAGAGGATTGTATGGCCAAATGTAAAGACAGGTATGAAAAGTTCTATCCCTGCTGGGCCACTTGGATACACTACTTAGGCGAAACCACACCGGGGGCCCCGGGACCCCTACTGGCAGCAGACCCCTCTGGTTGATGGGGTAGGGCTGTGAGAGTTCAGGAGTCACATTGGAATAACCTGGCAAAGTGAGCTGCATTAACGAGCCTATTTTAACTCAATTTATTTTACCATGTTTGTGGGTATTTTCTCTCTTTTCATTTTTCATTTTATTTTTACCCTGTTTTGTGTTTTTTCCCTCACTGCTCTGTTTCTCTGGGCACTTCCAGTACTCTGCCCTTATCTGAAGGTCCGCACCACCATCGATGGTAGGGATGGGCCGAACACCCCCCTGTTCGGTTCGCATCCAGAACCTGCGAACAGGCAAAAAATTTGTTTGAACATGCGAACACCATTAAATGTGACATGAACATGAAAAATCAAAAGTGCTAATTTTAAAGGTTAATATGCATCCTCCCCATGTTGAGGGCATGTGGCCTGGTATGGTTCAGGAGGAGGGGGCGCTCTCTCATCCCCCCTTTTTTCCTGCAGCCTGCCACGGTTTGCGTGCTCGGATAAGGGTCTGGTGTGGATTTTTGGGGGAACCCCACACCATTTTTTTTAATTTTGTCGCAGAGTTCCCCTAAAAATCCATACCAGGTCTGGTATGGATTTTTGAGGGGAACCCCACACCATTTTTTTAAAAATTTGGCGCGGAGTTCCCCTTAACATTCATACCAGGCCTGAAGGGCCTGGTAATGGAATTTTGGGAGACCCCCACGCTTTTTACTTTTTATTTTTCAATGACTTTCAATCACTTTTATGTGTATTGTCGGGACTGACAATTCATTAATCGCCGGCACTAGCGCTAGCACTTTTAAATGACTTTTTTTTCCTTTAGAAATTTAATTTTTCTCTCGGACTGTTATAAACTAGGGAAACATGCGCTACTTTACAGGCATACTATAGACACCCCCCAGGTACGAAATTTTAAAAAATATTTCACTTTTATTGTTTCACTTTAAGCATTATTAAAATCACTGCTCCCGAAAAAACGGACGATTTTAAAACTTTTTTTTGCATTGATACCCAGGTCCCCAAACACTTTTTATGACAATAACTTGCATATTAACCTTTAAAATTAGCACTTTAGATTTCTCCCATAGAATTTTAAAGGGTGTTCCGCATCTTTTCAAATTTGCCTCGAACACCCCAAATTGTTCGCTGTTCGGTGAACGGGTGAACAGCCATTGTTCGAATCAAACAAATAGCCCATCCCTAATCGATGGTATATTTGGGAGTGTTTAACAGGGGTAATTCATTGATGTCTGCGTTCATATGACAGTTGAAATATGATGTTCCTTTACCCTTTAGGTATTGTTACCTGACTGTCCCGAAATGACCTAAACAGACTAATATGTAGTGTTCAGATGAGGGCTCTCTGAGTATGTTCTTATTATTCTTTGTATGTTCTGTTTTGTTTTACGCTCTTTTATATGTTATTTTATGCAAAAATTTCAAAATAAAGATTACATTAAAAAAAAGAGGTAGGGGGGATCACTAAGCAGGGTATGCTATTTCCCCTAGCAACAGTATATAAGGCTGCAGAGGACTCCCTAGAAACTTCCAGGGAGCTCTGTGTGTTGGAGCTGGAGGTTGCCCGGGACAACTCCGCTCTGATGGATAAGAGGGTACTTGACCTTAGTCATGAGAATATGTAAAATAGTAAAACTAAAATGTCTGAAATTACTTGTGATGATAATGGGTTACTGCGGTCTGTCACTGATGACAGCAAAAGTCTTCATGAGTTTAATGAAGCGCCACCTGAGCAAGGTGGTGAAGTTATGGTATTGCAGCCTGCTGTGTTTAAAAATGTTTTGCCACAGGTTAGTTTAAACAAAAGTTATATGTGCAATGTGTCTGCTGTGGAGCCACTCTGTCCTGTGTCTCCTTCGGAAGTGGTACCTCTGATGGGAGCACAGAGAAAGTAGACTGCGACAGATGGGAAACAAGTCTGTTGGCTTTATTGAAAGAAGTCTCAGTGTTTAACAGTGGAGCAGACACGATTTCTGCTGTGCTAAATGGAGGGACTGCAGAGCAGCTTCTGGACAAGGGCTCACTTGCTGCTGTTGCAGAGCATATTCCTCAGGAGATGGAAGAGTCATGAGAGATTAAGCACATAGCAGAGTTTGTGCCCACAACCCATAAAGGAGTTATTGGTGTGGTAAACCAAACTAATGTTATCCATAGAAAAGACCTGGAACAGATCATTGACACTGAGCCTGAGAGTTTTGTGGTGACTCCTGCACCTGGCTGTGCTCTAGGAGAGCACCATTTTATAGCATTGGATATCTCCAGTGGGGAGGAAGCCCCTTTAAGAAGTGCAACCTCAAAGGCATCAGTAAATTAGTCTTTCCACGTCCCCAGGGACATGAAGGACCCCAGAAAGGTCTTAGATGTGGAACCACGCTTCCTTTGTATGACAGATATGCTGAGAGAAATATTAGAATGTTAGAGCGTACAGCCAGTGTATATCCTGCCACCATCCTCTCCTGCTTTTTGGAGAACTTGTACCACAGGGTTTGCATAAATGGAGCTGGATGTTACAGGCTGTATGATGCAGAGATTGCCAAAGTTGGAAGCTTTTAATGCGATTTTTGTTAATGTGGAAAGTTGTCTCATAGTGTCCTGGATTGCTTCATACAGAGGTTGTGTATGAGAGGTACTCTGGGGTACTGTTGGATGGGACAGAATTCTGGGTATAAGTACATGTGATGTGATTGGGGTCATCAACCCAAAGGTGAAATTGGATAGTGAGGATCAGGTATCGGGACAGTTTCTAGAAGAGGATCGTGTGGCAGTGGAGTCGGTGATTAGTGACGTTGCCATGGGAAATGACCACTCTGCTTTGTGCAATTTTCCCCTTGCAGAACACTGGCGAAATGAGTTCTGATAAATGTGTTGATGTTTCTAACAATGTGGAAAAGTGCAACGCACTGGTAAATGTTTTGGTTAGCATGGGTGACAACTAAAATAAAGGTAGACCTGATGGTCAAGGTGACGTGGGTGCTGCTAAACTTAAGAAATGTAGGAAGATGAATAATGGTGTGACCGACCCAGAAGAGGTAATAGATGCAGTAGAATTAGGTCCCCTACAATTTGGACAAAATGTATGAAGAAATATGATTTTTTAAATTTTTTAATTGCCAATGTTTTATAGTAAAAATAAAAAAATATTATTTTTTAGTATATATACACACACACGCACAGACATATATCTATATATATATATATATATATATATAATTTTTTTTCTTTTTGCTATAAAACATTGGCAATTAAAAAATTTTAAAAATCTTATTTCTTCATACATTTTGGCCAAAATGTATTCTGCTACATGTTTTCCATGAATAAAAAAATAAGTGTATATTGATTGATTTGTGTGAAAGTTATAGTGCCTGCAAACTATGGTATATATACACTGAATTTTTTTTTAGAATTTCTTTTATACTACTAATGGCAGCAATCCACAATTTATAACAAGTAGGGATGAGCCGAACACCCCCCGGTTCAGTTCGCACCAGAACCTGCGAACAGACCGAAAATTTGCGCAAGCTTTAGAACCCTATTGAAGTCTATGGGACTCGAACGTTCGAAATCAAAAGTGTTAATTTTAAAGGCTAATTTGCATGGTATTGTCCTAAAAAAGACAAAAAGAAAGATGGTGGTTGCGCTGTGATACAAAGGGAAAACGGGAGTGGGATGTGGAAGGGACTAAATGAAAAGTGAATATATTAGAGAGGTGTAAGCAGCCAAAGCGGGGCCACAGATACACTAAAAAGGGAGATATCAATATACAAAGTGATGAAACAAAATGTGAAAGAATATGTGGCATATATAATATATAAATAAAAACAGTGTTATAAAATAATCAGCATTTAGACTAAGTTATTCCACTAGACAGCGCTAATGTTGAGCAATTGAAACTTGTGGCCAACAACACATAGGGACAGTCTTATAACAGAAAAGAGTCCTTTAAAAGAAATCCCTTGTAAAGGGAAGTGATGAAAAGTTCAGGGTGTAATTCAGAAACTCTACAGGTGATCTTGAGAAAGAGTCCTCCACATGCACCTTCCACCGATCGTTTGATCGTTTGTGAGATCCACCCGGTGACAAGCACTCACCCCCTAGGGGGTTAAACTCACCAGAAAAGGGGAGTAATAAAGCCTTCAGCAGTAGTACGTTGTCATCATCACTATAGACAGGGTCACAGGCTAGCAGGGCTCATAATGAATCAAAGAACAGAGAAAAGAAAGGTGCACATAGCGTAATCCTGTTTAATGATTCAAACCCCTTGTATACAGACACAAACCCCCCTTCAATAAAAATACGTACATCAGATAAAATAAACAGCAAGCAATCAAACAGGCAAATAGTGTGTACACTTCACAAAGAAGTGAAGTGTACACACTATTTGCCTGTTTGATTGCTTGCTGTTTATTTTATCTGATGTACGTATTTTTATTGAAGGGGGGTTTGTGTCTGTATACAAGGGGTTTGAATCATTAAACAGGATTACGCTATGTGCACCTTTCTTTTCTCTGTTCTTTGATTCATTATGAGCCCTGCTAGCCTGTGACCCTGTCTATAGTGATGATGACAACGTACTACTGCTGAAGGCTTTATTACTCCCCTTTTCTGGTGAGTTTAACCCCCTAGGGGGTGAGTGCTTGTCACCGGGTGGATCTCACAAACGATCAAACGATCGGTGGAAGGTGCATGTGGAGGACTCTTTCTCAAGATCACCTGTAGAGTTTCTGAATTACACCCTGAACTTTTCATCACTTCCCTTTACAAGGGATTTCTTTTAAAGGACTCTTTTCTGTTATAAGACTGTCCCTATGTGTTGTTGGCCACAAGTTTCAATTGCTCAACATTAGCGCTGTCTAGTGGAATAACTTAGTCTAAATGCTGATTATTTTATAACACTGTTTTTATTTGCATCTTTTACCTTTTTTTCTGGTGTGAGACAGCTGCTGCTTATTAGATTGTCTCTCTGCCTAGACAGACACAGTAGAGTTCAATCATTTATATTCAGCTTTGTAAGTGTATGCAAGGGTTTGTTTATGATAATCACTTTTGATTATTCTTTTTAACTTTATCTGCTCCTTGGGTTCTTTAGGGTGTTTGGCGCTGAGTGGTGTTTTCTGCAGGCCTGGTGAAACGCCAATTTACCTTATCATATATAATATATGACAAATGTGGCAACTGTGTGACATATAACAAATGTCGCAAAAATATATATAAATGATCAAATGAAAAACTCAGCCAAACATCCAAATGATCCAGTCACAAAATTAGCACATATTAACTAACATGAATCTGAAAACTACATAAAGTGAGTTCATATAAGTGAAATATAACAGTCCCACCACCAAGCAGCATAAAAATCTTCAGTGTGAACACCTCCGTGTCTGTAAGCAGCTCACCTTACTGCTGTAAGGTATACAGCATGTGCTTAGTTGCAGACCACGGGTAGACATGGATATACCATCCGATATTTGAAATGGTTCCAATGGTGGATATATAGAATGATAATGGAAACAACATAAACAATATATCAAGTAAATTGGTTTACTATACGGGATTACGCTATGTATACTCTTTTCTTATACCCAATGTACACCTATTATATCTGACAAGCATTGTGGAGCCGGGACTGACTGAAGATACCAACTGAGGCATACGAACTCGGCGTTCGTGGATTGGTGCCCACACTCATTTAAATAAAGTGAGTGCATCCTTTTCCTCTGGTCTGTCCCCTCTCACTCTGGCCGTCACGGTGTCATACTTGATATATTGTTTATGTCGTTTTCCATTATCGTTCTATATATCCACCATTGGAACCATTTCAAATATCGGATGGGATATCCATGTCTGCCCGTGGTCTGCAACTAAGCACATGCTGTATACCTTACAGCAGTAAGGTGAGCTGCTTACAGACACGGAGGTGTTCACACTGAAGATTTTTATGCTGATTGGTGGTGGGACTGTTATATTTCACTTATATGAACTCACTTTATGTAGTTTTCAGATTCATGTTAGTCAATATGTGCTAATTTTGTGACTAGATCATTTGGACGTTTGGCTGAATTTTTCATTTGATCATTTATATATGTTTTTGCGACATTTGTTATATGTCACACAGTTGCCACATTTGTCATATATTATATATGCCACATATTCTTTCACATTTTGTTTCATCACTTTGTATATTGATATCTCCCTTTTTAGTGTATCTGTGGCCCTGCTTTGGCTGCTTACATCTCTCTATTATATTCACTTTTTATTTAGTCCCTTCCACATCCCACTCCCTTTTTCCCTTTTGTATCACAGCGCAACCACTATCTTTCTTTTTGCCTACATTCTTTCTGCTTGGATCAGTTACACAGGTGTTGCAGCAGTGTCCCTTAGAATAGGTCCTTCGTGACAGCGCGGGAGTCACTCATATTTATTTATTGTCCTAAAAAGGGTTTGGGGACCCGGGTCCTGCCCCAGGGGACATGTATCAATGCAAAAAAAAAAAGTTTCAAAAATGGCCGTTTTTTTAGGGAGCAGTGATTTTAATGATGCTTAAAGTGAAAAAAAAAAGTGAAATATTCCTTTAAATATTGTACCTGGGGGGTGTTTATAGTATGCCTGTAAAGTGGCGCGTGTTTCCCATGCTTAGAACAGTCCCTGCACAAAATGACATTTTAAAGTAATAAAAGTCATTTAAAACTGCTTACGGCTTTAATGTAATGTCCGTTCCCGGTAATATGGATGAAAATCAGTGAGACAAACGGCATGGGTACCCCCCCCCCCAGTCCATTACCAGGCCCTTTGGGTCTTGTATGGATATTAAGGGGAACCCGGCACCCAAATTAAAAAAAGGAAAGGCGTAGGGCCCCCAGGCCCTATATACTCTGAACAGCAGTATAAAGGCTGTGCAAACAAGACAGGGACTGTAGGTTTGTTGTTAAGTAGAATCTGTTTGTAATTTTGAACTGGTACATTTTTAAAGTGCAGCTCCAGCCAAAAAATCTATTTTAAGCTTTTTGGAAAACATAAGGAAGGGTTATTACCCCTGTGACATTTGTTTTGCTGTCTGTGCACCTCTTCAGAAGATTTCACCTTATTTTCTGTCCCAATGACAAATAATTTTTGACAATTTGGGGTTTTTAGTGAAACAAGTATTGTTGATAAAGCATCAGTGGAGAGGAGACACATTTTTCCCATAATAACTCTTACAGGAGAGAATTTCCCTTCCTAGGGGTAGATTTCATCTCACTTCCTGTTGTCTCCTTCCATTTGCAAGTAGGAGTCGTTTGTAAGTTGGATGTTTGAAAGTAGGGGCCTGCCCTATATACTCTGCAGAAATTGGGGCCTTAGGTGTTGGTGTTGCCACAACACTGTAAGCCCTCACAGTTACTCTTGATGGGCGCAGAAACAGGCCCTGCTGTGAAATATTAGATCAAGAATTGTAATTACATGTACCTGTTGAACAAGGGCAGAAAAATTGGGCCTTTGGTGGTGGTAGTGGTGGTGTTGCCACAACACTGTAAGTCCTCACAGTTACTCTTGGTGGGCGCTGAAACGGGCCCTGCTGTAAAATATTAGATCAAGAATTGCAATTACATGTCCCTGTTGAACAGGGGCAGAAAAATTGGGCCTTAGGCACTGGTGCCACAACACTGCAACCCCTCACAGATACTCTAGTTGGAGCGCAGGAATGAGCCCTCCTGCAAAATTTTGCATCAAAAATTGTAATTACACACCCCTGTTAAACAGGGGCTGAAAAATTGGGCTTTAGGCACTGGTACTGGTGCCACAACACTGCAACCCCTCACAGATACTATAGTTGGAGCGCAGGAACGAGCCCTGCTGCAAAGTATTGCATCAAAAATTGTAATTAAAGCCCCTGTTAAACGGGCTGAAAAATTGGGCCTTAGGCACTGGTGCTGGTGCCACAACACTGCAACCCCTCACAGATACTCTAGTTGGAGCGCAGGAACGAGCCCTGCTGCAAAGTATTGCATCAAAAATTGTAATTACACTCCTCTGTTAAATAGGGGCTGAAAAATTGGGCCTTAGGCACTGGTGCCACAACACTGTAACCCCTCACAAATACTCTAGTTGAACGCAGCAACGAACCCTCTTTGCAAAATATTGCATCAAAAATTGTAATTACATACCCCTGTTAAACAGGGGCTGAAAAATTGGGCCTTAGCCACTGGTGGCGGCGCCCAGAACCAAAAATATTCTTACAAGCTATCAGCATGACCATTGAGGAGCAAGAGGATAGTCACTCAGCATAACAGGATAGTCACTCAGCATTAGCATAGGCAGTCTTAAAGGGATCTGACATTTCAAAAAAAATATTCGTTTACATCAGCATCAGGTGCTTAGTAGCTGGTGGTGATCCAAGACTGATTAATTTTTATGAAGTTCAGTCTATCGACCGAGTCGGCGGACAGGCGCACCCTGTGATCGGTTACAAAGCCTCCAGCAGCACTGAATGTGCGTTCCGAAAGAACGCTGGATGCAGGACAGGCCAGTAGCTCAATTGCATACTGTGCAAGCTCTGGCCAGTGATCCATCCTCAAGACCCAGTAACCCAGAGGATTTTCGGTGGGAAAGGTGTCCAAGTCAGATCTTGCCCCTAGGTATTCCTTGCACCATGTAAAACAGACGCTGGCGATGGTTGCTGGAACCGATCATACCTTGGGCTGCGGACTAAAAAATTATCTGAACCCATCGGTCAGACGGCCACCTTCTCCACTGCTCCTTCTTTGACTGACCGAAGCCTCAGCAACACGTTGTCCAGGAACAGGAGTTTGTAACCTCCCAGTCTCTGGGAATGCATTGCACAGACCTTTCTGCAAGGCCCCCCGAAGTTGTTTCATCCTCTGATCCCTCTGCAACGGCAAGATAAGGTCCACAACCTTACCCTTGTAACGTGGATCAAGGAGGGTTGCCAGCCAGTAGCAATCCCTCTCCTTAATACCACGAATATGAGGATCCTTCCGCAGGCTTTGCAGGATCAGGGAGGCCATGCAGCGTAGGTTTGCTGAGGCATTCGGTCTGGAGTCCTCTGGGTCACTAAGGACGACATGATCCGCAGCCACCTCCTCCCAGCCACGTACAAGTCCATGGGTTTCTTCGGACTGTAAATGATCCCTTAAAGACTGCTGCTGATGCTGAGTGCCAGGCTCCGCCTCCATGCTGACACAATCCTCCTCCTACTCGTCCTCTTCCTATGTGATCGGCGGACACGCAGGAACACTGTCTGGATAAAGGGGGCCTTGAGAGGTAAGGAAGTCCTCCTCTTCCCGCCTCTGTTCTGCCTCAAGTGCCCTGTCCATTATTCCACGCAGCGTGCTCCAATAAGTGGACAAGGAGGACAGTGTCACTGATGCATGCACTATCACTGCTCACCATCATTGTGGCCTCCTCAAATGGTGACAGGACAGTGCATGCATCCCTGATCATGGCCCACTGGCGTGGGGAAAAAAAAACAAGCTCCCCTGACCCTGTCCTGGTGCCATAGTCGCACAGGTACTCATTGATGGCCCTCTGCTGCGTGTGCAGCCGCTGCAGCATGGCCAACGTTGAGTTCCACCTGGTGGGCATGTCACAGATTAAGCGGTTCCTGAGCAGGTTAAATTCCTTTTGGAGGTCAGCCAGCCGAGCACTGGCATTATATGACCGGCGGAAATGCACACAGACTTTCCTGGCTTGCCTCAGGACATCCTGTAAGCCCGGGTACCTGACCAAGAACCGCTGCACCACCAAGTTAAGGACGTGAGCCAAACAGGGCACATGGGTCAGTTGTCCCTGTTGGAGGGCGGAGAGGAGGTTGGTGCCATTGTCGCAAACCACCATTCCTGGCTGAAGCTAGCGTGGTGTCAACCACCTCTGAGCCTGCCCCTGCAGAGCTGACAGAATCTCTGCCCCAGTGTGGCTCCTGTCCCCCAAGCACACCAGCTGAAGCACCGCATGGCATCTTTTGGCCTGCATACTTGCGTAGCCCCTTGAACGCCTACGGAGCACCGCTGGTTCCAAGGACAAAGCACAGGAAGAGGCCATGGAGGAAGAAGAAGAGGAGGGGGTGGAGGAGAGAGGTGTGTCAGAATCACCAGTAGTAGCATTTTGGAGGCGTTGTGGCGGAACAACCTCCAAAACTACTGCACCTTGTCCTGCATCCTTCCCAGCTGCCAGAAGAGTCACCCAATGCGCCGTAGGATAGGTAACGTCCCTGTCCATGCCTGCTGGACCATGAGTCAGTGGTAATATGCACCTTATCGCTGACTGCCCTGTCCAGCGAGGCCAAGACATTGCCTTCCACATGCCGGTAGAGAACTGGAATCTCCTTCCGTGAGAAAAAGTGGCTTTTGGGAACCTGCCACTGAGGAACCGCACATTCCACAAACTCATGGAAGGGGGCAGACTCTACCAACTGAAAAGGCAGCCGTTGAAGTGCTAGCAATTTAGCCAAGCTAGCATTCAATCGCTGGGCATGTGGATGGCTGGGAGCAAACTTCTTTCGGTGGTGCAGCAGCTGGGGCAGGGAAATTTGCCTGGTACAATCTGACGTCGGTGTACCGATAGCAGATTGCCCGCAAGTACTTGGCTGTGACACACCTAATTCTACACCTTCATTCCTCTCAGTGCAGTTCTCAGAGAGGACTGAAGGTATAGTGGGGTTGGAGATCCCAGCTGATGAGGAGCAAGGAGAGGTCCTCTTTGTTCTTTGGTGTGGGACTTTTAGGTACTCTTGCCAACAAACTGCATGGCAGGTCAACATATGTCTAGTCAAGCATGTGGTGCCCAAGCAGGTGATGTTTTGGCCACGCGAGATAGGCTTGAGACATAAGTTGCAAATAGCAGTGGTGGGATCTGATGCATTTGTCTCAAAAAAAGCCCACACCAAAGAACTTTTGGAATAACATGCAGAGACAGCAGTGCCCTGCACATGCGGAGTTCTGCGGTGTGATGCAGTCGGTGTGCTGCCCTTAAGCTGGCCCCTGGAGGGCATCCTGCCTCGTTGGTGATGTGCATCCTCCTCCTCCTCTCTCCTATCAGGAACCCACGTGGAGTCAGTGACCTCATCATCTCCTCCCTCCTCATCACTGAAGCAAACCTGGCAGTATGCAGCAGCTGGGGGATCATGACTGCCAGATTGCTGTCCTTCTTGGGCACCCCCTCTGTCTGGGCTCACGTTACTGCCTTCCTCTAGCTGAATACCATCATCGGAGTCTTCAAAAAGCTGGGCATCCTCCTGGAGCATGTACCCAACACTGTGGTCAAACAGTTCGGGGGACTCCTCAGGAGGACATGGTGGGGCTAGGGAAGGAGTGACTGATGCCATTGAGCCGAGGGAAGAGGCCGCGTTGGCAGCTGCTTTGCCAGACAACCTACCCTGAGCCTGGGTGAGAGAGGATGAGGAGGATGAGGACGGCTTGGTCATCCACTCTACCAAGTCTTCCGCATGTTGCGGCTCAACGCGGCCAGCTGCTGAAAAAAAGGACAAGCGTGTCCCACGGCCACGTGCTGATGAGGATGCACCGTGTCCACGACCAGCACTGTTGCCTCTAGACACAGAGCCTGCTTGCCCTCTTTTATTGGCTTGTGACTGTCTGCCTCTTCTTGTTGGCCTTCCAGACATACTAATGGCCTGCATTGCAGTGAGATGTAGCTGCACAAAACTGGGATGTGTGTATATATATATATATATATATATATATATATATATATATATATATATATATATACCGATTATACAGCAGCTAGCAGAATGCCTGCCTGTGGTATTAATAGGATCAGAAGAAGCACACCAGCACTTGTATTCAGGTAGCTATAGGTTCAACTGTGCAGGGTACACAGTACACTAACTGTAAATACTTTAAGCTGCCTGCCTGTGGTATTAATAGGATCAGAAGAAGAACACCAGCACTTGTCTTCAATTAGCTATACTGTAGGTGCAACTGTGCAGGGTACACAGTACACTAACTGTAAATACTTCAAGAGCCTGCCTGTGCTATTAATAGGATCAGAAGAAGCACACAAGCACTTGTCTTCAGGTAGCTATAGGTGCAACTGTGCAGGGTACACAGTACACTAACTGTAAATACTTTAAGAGCCTGCCTGTGCTATTAATAGGATCAAAAGAAGCACACAAGCACTTATCTTCAGGTAGCTATAGGTGCAACTGTGCAGGGTACACAGTAAACTAACTGTAAATACTGTAAAAACACCTGCCTGCCTGTCAGTATATAAGGAAGAGAATAACAAGAATGGATCTAGCTAAGCTGAATACAGTGTATATCTATATAGATATACAACACCTGGGATGTATATATATATATATATATATATATATACACAATACACTGTAAGTGCAGCTAACTGACCCAACCTGCCTACTCTAACTTAATTCAAATGACACTGTCTCTCTGTCTATCTATCTCTCTCTGCCACCGCAACACACTACACAAGGCCGCCACGCAGGTGGCCTTATATAGTGTGGGGCGTGTACTAAACCCCCTGAGCCATAATTGGACAAAGCCACCCTGGCTTTGGCCAATTACGGCTCTCTGTACATACGGCGCTGTGATTGGCCAAGCATGTGGGCCATAGTGCATGCTTGGCCAATCATCAGCCAGCAATGCACTGCGATGCCACAGTGAGTTATGGGCCGTGACACGCCACTCGAATTTGGTGCAAACGGCCCATATCTTTTGCAATTCGACAAATGGTCGAACATGGGTTAGACTCAAACTCGAAGCTCATCCCTAATAACGAGCGGGATATTGCAGAGGACAATCTGACACTGACATGCCATTAGGAATATATGTAGAACTTTATATATTGTTTTTTATTTTGTTCACATTTTTGCATTAGATGTAAAGCACATTATATGATATGAATATTTGTTTATCACATGGAATGGTATTTGTGACAAGCGCGGTTGGCTATTGAATACTGAACTGCAGGGCCGCTGATAGGGCAGTACAGCCAGCCCTGTTGTACCGGGCCCGGCCAGCAGGGGGGGGCCCGAGCAGCTTTTAACTTCTAGCTAAAAAAAAAAATATAGCTAAATAACTATTTTAACCCGCACCTGCTTGATTCCTCAGCTATATAAGGAATATATATTCATTTCCTGGGCCCCATCAGGTTACCAGAGGGGCCTAGGAGATGAAAGCAGAAGAGGGACTTTTTTTTCCATTTTCGGGTGCACGGATACAATGATGAGCCGCATGCTGCTATCAGTGTACCTGCACAAACTTAGGCCCCTTTCACACATGCGGACAGTATGTCCGTATTTCATCCATCCGTTTTCGGATGAAATACGGACATACATGCATCCCTATGGGATAGCGGGTGTCAGCGGATGTACATCCGCTAACACCCGATGTCGTCCGCCTCCGCTCTCGTCCGATTCTGCGGACGGAAGAAAATCCTATTTTTCTATCCGTCTGCAGAGCGGATCGGAGGAACACGGACAGACGGTCCGTGTTCCTCCGATCCCCCATAGGGGAGAGCGGAGATCTGACAGGGCGGTCCCTGCACAGTGTGCGGGTCCCGCCCTGTCATCTGCCTGCTCAGCTGGGGAAAGCAGAGCGATCCCCGCTGAGCAGCGGATAAACACGGGGCGGATCAACACGGATCCGTCCCGTGTGAAAGGGGCCTAAAGTTCTGCCTGTTCATTATATGCCTCTCCGGCGGATGGATATTACTGTTATACGGCTCCCTTCACTCAGTAAGTGCTGCAGCTTGAGGGAGAGACTTATCATTGAGGCGGCTGAGACAGACAGAGCAGCAGGACTAATCTGGACAGTGGCAGTGGTGCACAGGCAAGCAGTCCCCTGCACATACACACACTGACAGGTCACACTATTGTAGATGTGCAGTCCCCAGACTCTCACTATGTGCTCATTGTCATTATCATTATGATGATCAGAGCACAGCAGGTTCTCTATGGCTCTGTCAGTGTAACATGCTGTTGGGTGCTGACTTTCCTGATATATGGCTGTACTGTGTGTTACAGACTATAACACAGCACAGCCATAACAAAGTCAGCACCACACAGTCATGTTACACTGACAGAGCCATACAACATCTGCTGTGCTCTGATCATCATAATGATAATGACAATGAGCACATAGTGAGATGCTACTTGTGATGTGATGGGTAGGGACAGTAAAAACACACAGCCAAGCTGCATTTTTACCACCCCTAAACCACTCCTCTTTGATAACCTTTCACCCAAGCTTTGCAATTAGGTCCTTTTTAATGCAGACCTGATTGAAAGCTCCATGTAGTTTTACAGGTATGAACTGACTTGTGTGCATTTAGATCCGCTTACTTACGTGTCCATTCAGGTGGAAAAAAAAATGGAAAAGAACACCCTTTTCTATTTTTCCAGACCTAAATGTGACAGATCAGAGGTAGCCTAATGTAAATGGACACAAGTCTGTGGTGTATGAAGACACAAACTGAACGGGCACAGATGTCAAAACACTGACATCTCTCCCATTCAGATGCAGTTATGATTGGTGGGGTGCTGTAAATGTTACATGTTCCATCTCCTGCCACCGGACACCCTCCCCTCACCCTGACAGCGTGGAGGCAGGGGCGTACCAAGGGGCGGGGTTGTGGGTGGAGCCAGGGTGGGTTGTGGACGAGGTCAAGGGGGGGCCCGTCAGGTAGGCTGTATGAGGCCCCATGATTTCTAACAGCGGCCCTGCTGAACTGATGCTGGGGGGGAACTGACTAACTGCCACTGACATCACCAGTGACACTAATACAATGATCAGTGATAATACTATACACTGTCACTGCACTAATGACACAGGCTGGGAAGGGGTTAAAATCTATGGAGATCAAGGGATTCAATATGTGTGCAGTGTGCTGCTTTTTATTAATGATCTCTCAAAGAAGGTATGAGAAACTGACATACACACATACATACATACATACATTCTTTTTTTTTTCCAGCCTACTGAGGAAGCCCAAACATGGGGCACAGCGTGTCTAGGAGAGAGGAGCTGAGCCCATGACATCACATCAGTGTACACTATGTCTGTGCCTTTCTGTTCTATATGACATATGATTGGAGCCCTATGAGTACATCAGGAAACAAATGATACGATTGTCCTGTATAAGCAGAAAAGGATTGAGGTAGTGATCCCTAAAGAGCAGCAGTAGTGGTATAATATTGATTAGCGTGTTTTGATATTATTGAGGTGAGCAGGTTTTTCACCTTGTGGTGGATGTGCACTTATGCATGAAGAGTGGGGACGCAGGGTGTTTTTTCTTTTCCTTATTTATGGAAGCTGGACTATATTATTTTTGAACACAGGACTTTATATATCTTTATTATATTGGTATAAGATTTATATTAGAATATTAAAAGGTGTTGCACTGCACTGTTTTGGTTATACATTTAGTTGTATGGGGTTGTGAAATCACTGTCCAGTGTTTGGGCTGGCAACATTTGTAAATCGTGGATTTAGTTTTTACACAAAGTAATTGCGCTGATTGTGACTACCACTTAAAGTGGGGTTCCACTCAAATTTTTAACTTAATCTTACCCCCGTCAGTTAATTTCATAGATGTTCAAATGCCACACGAAAATTTTTTTTATCGCTGTAATTACCTTTATATTGTACTTTATTGTGGCACTTCCTGTCTCTCCTCCCTTGAGAGTAGGCGTGTTTATTGCCTTTCCCCAGCGCCGCACTGTCTCCTGGGAGCTTAGTGTCAGGCTTCCCAAGATTCAGTGCGGGAACAATGATCATGCGTGTGAACAAGCTGTGAATGAACAGCATTCACCGCATCCAGGAAATCAATGCTTGTGGGCTTCACATGCCCACAAGCAAGATGGAAACAGCCAGCATCACATTTTTAAAGTTATTCTTCAGTACGAAAATAGACAGAGGCGGAAATATTACCTCCTCTTCACAATTGCAGCCTCTCTCCTCAAGCTCTCTTCTCTACATCCCTCTGCTCCACCACACAATCTGTACATATCACCCTCACTTCTCCCCTCCCCCTACTACTGCACTCATCACCTCTTTCTAACTCTAAGCCCACTTGCTAACATACCCCCCAGGATACTAAAGCATGTCCCCTCATACAAATCATATTCTCATATTACCTCCCTCACTCTTCTGCTTCTCCTAATCGCTGGAGATATTTCCCCAAACCCTGGGCCTCCCTTATTTAACTGTGCCCAACACACCCATCACCATCACCCTACACCCTCTGGCAGTGGTCGCAATCTACACAATTTAGTCTCCATTCCTCTTCTTCCCAACGCCAGCCTCCCTCTCTCCTGTGCCCTCTGGAATGCCCGCTCTGTCTGCAACAAACTCACTGCTGTTCATGACCTCTTTGTCACTAATTCCTTTAATCTACTTGCTCTCACCGAAACCTGGCTCCACGAATATGACACCCCTTCTCCTGCTTCCCTCTCCCAGGGTGGCCTTCACTGGACTCACTCCCCTAGGCCTAATGGACGCAAGGGAGGTGGAGTGGGATTCCTCCTATCCCCCCAGAGCACCTTCCAGGTTATTCACCCTCCTCCCTCTTTTTCCCTCTCATCATTTGAAGCCCACTGTATACGTCTATTCTCTACAACTTCCCTAAGAATTGCTGTGATCTACCGGCCCCCTGGACCATTATCGACTTTCCTTGATGAGTTTTCTGCCTGGCTACCCTACTTTCTCTCTTCGGATATTCCCACAATCCTTCTCGGTGATTTCAACATCCCTGCTAATACAAACACTCCTGCTACTTCTAAACTTCTTAGTCTAACCTCTTCATTTGACCTGAAGCAATGGGTACAGGCTTCTACTCACTCTGATGGCAACACCCTTGACCTTGTATTCTCCTACCTATGCACTCCATGCAACTTCTCAAACAATCCTTTTCCTCTCTCGGACCACCACCTTATTAGTTTCTCTCTCCCCGTCTTCCACCACCTTTCCCTCCAATCGCCTAACCATCACCCGTAGAAACTTTCGCAACTTCAACTCCTGTCTCCTCTATTCTGCTACTGACCACCTCTATGACAAAATCTCTCCCCTGTCCTGCCCCAACCAAGCCATGTCCATCTACAATAAATCTCTGTCCTCCACCCTGGATAAGCTCGCTCCCCTCACTACACGCAGAATCAGGCCTCGATCCCTACAACCCTGGCAAACAGATGACACTAAAATTCTCAGAAAACGTAGTCGCGCTCTTGAGCGTTTGTGGCACAAGACTAAGTCTCTCAAAGACTTCAACCAATACAAATCTGCCCTCCAAATATACTATTCTTTCCTCCACACTGCCAAGCAAACCTATTTTACAACTCTTATTAACACTTTCTCATCCAATCCCCGTAAACTCTTCTCTACCTTCAACTCTCTACTTTGTCCTCCACCGCCTCCACCCACTGACTTACTCACTGCCCAGGAAATCGCTAATCACTTCAAAAACAAGATTGATACAATCCGTGATGAAATCTCTATTCTACAGGTATCTCCCTCAGCTAAGACTCCATGTCAACAGATACAACTGACACTCCACCTATTCAAATCTACTACTACAGATGAAGTTGCTAAACTTTTTTCTATCGCCCACCTAACCACCTGTACCTTGGACCCTATTCCCTCTCAAATGCTACGGTCACCCTCTGACCCCATCCTACATTCTCTAACCCACATCTTCAATCTCTCCCTCACCTCTGGCATCTTCCCCGATGCTCTAAAACATGCACTGGTCACCCCCATACTCAAAAAGCCGTCCTTGGACCCTACCAATCTTAACAACCTACGCCCAATCTCCTTGCTCCCCTTTTCCTCTAAACTCCTTGAACGCCTGGTTTACAACCAACTGAGTGACCACCTCATTAAAAACAACCTTCTTGATCCCCTTCAATCTGGATTTCGCCCTCAACACTCCACAGAAACTGCTCTTTTAAAACTCACAAATGACCTACTAACTGCAAAAACCAATGGACACTATTCTGTACTCCTACTTCTGGATCTTTCAGCTGCCTTTGACACGGTTGACCACCCCCTCCTCAAAAAAAAACTTTACTCCCTCGGTCTCCGTGACTGCGCTCTTCAGTGGCTCTCATCCTACCTATCCCAACGCACCTTCAGTGTCACTTACAATTCTACTTCCTCCACTCCTCTTCCCTTCTCTGTCGGGGTCCCCCAAGGTTCTGTTCTTGGACCTCTTTTATTTTCAATCTACACCTCTTCCCTGGGTCAGCTGATAGCCTCTCACGGCTTTCAATATCATTTCTATGCTGATGACACACAAATCTATCTCTTCACCCCTCAACTCACTCCATCAGTCTCCTCACGCATCACTAACTTACTAACCGACATATCTGTATGGTTGTCACACCACTTCCTCAAACTCAACTTTTCCAAAACCGAGCTTATAATATTTCCTCCCCCACGTTCCTCTTCCCCCGACTTCTCTGTCAAGAGCAATGGCAAAACCATCCACCCGTCCCCACATGTCAGGGTACTAGGTGTTATCCTGGATTCTGTACTCTCCTTTCAGCCCCACATCCAATCACTTTCCAAAGCTTGCCGCCTCAACCTCTGCAACATCTCTAAACTACGTCCCTTTCTAACCAATGAAACCACAAAGCTCCTGATTCACTCCCTGGTTATCTCTCGCCTTGACTACTGCAACTCACTCCTCATTGGCTTACCTTTAAACAGACTATCCCCCCTTCAGTCCATCATGAATGCTGCTGCCAGACTCATCCACCTTACAAACCGCTCAGTGTCTGCTACCCCTCTCTGCCAATCCCTCCATTGGCTACCACTCGCCCAACGAATTAAATTCAAAATACTAACAATAAGTTACAAAGCCATCCACAACTCTGCCCCCAGCTACATCACTAACCTAGTCTCAAAATACCAACCTAATCGCCATCTCCATTCCTCCCAAGACCTCCTGCTCTCTAGCTCCCTCATCACCTCCTCCCATATCCGCCTCCAGGACTTCTCCCGAGCCTCGCCCATCCTCTGGAATTCCCTACCCCAATCTGTCAGACCGTCTCCAACTTTATCCACTTTTAGGCGATCCCTGAAAACTTTCCTCTTCAGAGAAGCCTATCCTGCCTCCATCTAACAACTGCACTATTTTCTCCATTAGCTCATTCCCCACAGCTATTACCCTTTTGTATCACTTGACCCTCCCTCCTAGATTGTAAGCTCTAATGAGCAGGGCCCTCTGATTCCTCCTGTATTGAATTGTATTGTACTTGTACTGTCTGCCCTAATGTTGTAAAGCGCTGCGTAAACTGTCGGCGCTATATAAATCCTGTATAATAATAATAATAATAATATTACACCCAAACTGTGAGTATTATTTTGGGATTAGCAAAGTGTCTCAATGACCTAAAAAAAAAAAAAAGATTGGTCGCCGGACTCCCACTTTAATATATACTCCAGTAGTCTGCCAAGAAGGATCCAAGGTACTTTTTTTTTTCTAGCAGCAAAAACCTATAATGCTATGGTAGCTGTCTTGCTGGAACAGACCAACAAATATCAACTGGAAACTGTACACATCTGGAAAAATCTGCTTTTGAGCTCCCTGTAGTGCCACTCAAATAACCAGAAATTTAGGCATGTGACCATGTGACGTCTGTCAACAGGGAGAGTAAGAGCTAATTATAGTTTACCTAATCTTTTGGCAAAGATCATATGACCAAAGCCTGAAGACCCTCTGAAAAGTGCTGTCCCGTGTCACTACACTTTAGCGTGATGTATATTACATTTAGGGGATTGCATGCCCTCTTCCCCAATTCAGCGTACCTCTGCCACCTCCTTTCCAGTGACAAAATGGGGTCCGGCCATGCATGTAGCGTGGACCTCATGCATGCACTTAACTCATTCCTTCAAATACCCTGTGACCAGGCTAAGGGTCTCTGTAATGATGGTTCAGTCCCGGTTGCTATGGGAGACCAACCGTTGGGGAGAGAGCCGGGTCACTGACCCCCTCGCTACCAGAGGACCCATCACCTGCACCAGGTGCCATGCTTTTTGACTGAATGCAATGTACCTTGTATTCTAGTTCTTGGTTACCAATAGCAACTGAATTCCTTCTCCTTGTCTTGCCAAGTTAACCTTTGTAATAGTTTTATGTGCTGTACTCACCAAAGTTCTTTCCTTATGCCAGAACCAACATGCACCCCCTTTGAATAACTTCAGACCAGACTCAGAACAGTTGGTGCAACTTTACTAAAGGTTTTTAGCATACAGTTTAACTTGAAAAATGTCCATAAGCTGATCCTGGCTGACGCTCTTTGGTTGCCCAGGCATACCTTTACAGGTGATGGCCCATTGTTGGTGTTCCCCAAGTCCTGGCTGTTCTCCGGATTACCGGTGCCTCTGACAGACTACATGGCACAGCAGTCTCCCTTCATGGCAACCACAGCATTCTCACTCTTGAACAGGCCGAAGCTCTGAAGGCTTGGGAACTCAGCCTCTCTCCTTTTTATATCACAGGTGGGTAGGCTGGATACAAAAAGCCCAGGACCAGCAGCACACAAATTATCACCCCCCCGGCCTGGGTAAGCCACTGACTGAACTAGCATACATGGTAGTTTTGAAGAATCCTGTAGATAGGTGGTTGCGAAAGCAGGATTCCTTATGGATAGCTCTCCTGTAGCAGGTGTGGTGTTTGACAGCTTGACCCCAGATTCCTTGGATCTGTTTCTTGGATGGACAGATTGCAAAGGGGGTGGGCGTGGATCCTTGGAGGAAGCTGACAGACTGACAGCCAAAGAGACTACTTGAGATGTG
This sequence comes from Aquarana catesbeiana, assembly GCF_042186555.1. NCBI lineage: Eukaryota > Metazoa > Chordata > Amphibia > Anura > Ranidae > Aquarana > Aquarana catesbeiana. The sequence continues at coordinate 207,428,247 of NC_133331.1, read as the reverse complement.
GGCAACCTGTCCAGGCTGAGGTTACAAGGCTCCTCAGACCCCTCCCATTTGCTGCAACAATATTGTCCAGGGGGCGAAGAGTGCAGATCGTTGCCAGCAGTCAGGGCACACAACCTAGAGTTCATCAGGATATCAGCCAGACTGGTGACAGTACCTGAAGCAGGAGCCAATCTGAAGCACAGCCCTGCAGTCCTATACCAGGTATCTGGGAAAGCCTGGACAAGTTCTAACAAACTCACTAAAGCCATGGTCTCTTTAGTGGTGGTCTTCAGGTGCATGGGGTGGGCATATCCTGCCAACTATGCCAAATTGTGGGTGGGACCACTCACCCTACACCTGGGGGTACCTTTCGCTATGAGCGCACTCATCAATGCTTGGGACCAAGCAGGGACTGCGGTCATGTGAGAATCAAACATTAAGACAGTTTTCTGACTTAGAGATGAGACATATTAATGTGTGAAGAAATAACAGTACAGAGTCCCTCTGAAAAGGTCTGTCCCATGTCACTTTACACTTTCACGTGATGTATATTACATTTAGGATAGACACAAAAAAGACAAAATGGAATGCGCGCACACCTAGTGCATTACCAATGACAATTATATGAATAATAAAATCCATAAAAAGTGGGTACTCACAAAACACAACTTTCAATTGAGCCATAAAAATCACACAGTGTATGGACATGTGCAGGACCATATCTCAGGGTAAAGCTGATACGTTTCGGCGGTGCACCCCCTTCCTCAGAGCTCGAGACACCACTGAGCCTGTGCCCTCTCCATCAGTCCTGTGTACCTCTGCCACCTCACTCCCAGTGAGGGAATGGTGTCCCGCCGTGCATGTAGTGTGGACCCCGCACCTGCACTTGTTAAATCCTTCCTAGTCTGTGATCAGACTAAAGCCCCATACACACGATCTGACTTACCGATGGAAAATGTTGGATGTCAGGCTGTTTTGCGGAAAATCCGACCGTGTGTATGCTCCATTGGACAATTGTTGTTGGACTTTCCGCCAACAAATGTTGGCTAGTTTTTAAATTATATATAAAACACAAAGCGCTGTGATGCTAAATAGCTGATAATTACACATGAAACCAAGTGAGGCTGCTATCAAAAGAGAGTGTTTTCAGAGTCACTTAAAAAGAATAAATAATGATATTTGAAGCGCTTCACAATGTGCATGAAAATGAATATATAAGAATAAATATAAATAGTCAAATAAATCCAGCGGTGAGTAAAAATTCCTATAAAATCCAGCAATCAAAATAGTGTAAAATTATTAAAAATTAGTGACACCAAATGTGTAAAAAATTCACATAAAAAATCCACATAAAAATAAATATATAGGGATGTATTCAGAAGGTTCAATTATACAGGTGTAGAATCCTGATTGGTATAGAGCTTTTGATCACTAGCAAAGCTGTTTAAAAACACTTGCTTAATTAAGGTGCTCATTGATAGTACATGCTTTACAGTGCTCCTGCTCCCTCCAATACATTGGCAGAACGAAGCGACCAATGTGGAAGAGAATAAGAGAGCATATCCAGAACATTAGAAAAGGCTATCCAAAACACAGTGTTTCAAAACATTTTGATAGGTATCATAACAGAGACCCTAGGGGTCTCCAATTCTGGGCTATTCAAAAGTATAAGGCTCATTGGAGGGGTTCCCATAAAGTGAGGGAACTCAGCAAGAATGAATCCAAATGGATATTCCAGATGGGTACGTTAGAACCCCATGGTTTGAACATTGAATTCGACCTGAATTGTTTTATTTCTGATTTTTAGCGATTTTTCAGATTTTTATATATATATTTTTATGGTATATATTTTCATTTTATATTTTTTATATTTTTTATTTTTTCATTTATTTTTTGGTCCAATATTCTCATTATTTGTCCAATACTAGTTTTTTTTGAGTGGCAATATTTGGTTCAGTTCTAGCATATAAATACTGGTCATCATCCATGTTTGCAATATTCTATCATGGAATTTTTAGATTTTAATTTTACATTTTAATATTATTTCCCTATTTCTTATATCATATCTTATTTTAATTTTATATATGTATATTTTATATATATATATATATCATGTCATCTTGTTTACTTCGTTTTCCATACATTTATGAGCAGAGCATGTGGATACCCCATTTTTGTGATATCATGGGGCACTGGTCAATTATCAAAACCATTAGAGACAACGCTTTGCCATTTATTTCCTCTGTGAGATGTTATACCAATTGTGACCACTGGAGGGAGTTGAAAAAGTAAACGTGATTAGAGATATCAATATATATATTTTTTACTTTTTACACACTGCGTTTTTTACACATGGAATCGTGGTTTTGATAAACCAACGATATTCATATGAATTATATGTCTAATAAAAGTAGGTTTTAACAGGATTGAAGTATATGCAGGAAGCAGAATGATGATAAACTCATGCTGTAACCATGGCAACCACTCTGCTGTTGTGCTATAAAGCTGAGTCCGTCAGAGCTTGTATTATCCTTGAAAAAGTCACGTGACTGTGATGTAACGCGTGGGAGGAGCCAAGGAAGCTCTGTGCAGATCAGCAGTTTCACACAGTGTACTGCACTGAATCTGCTCCTGTCTAAGGCGGCTGACTGCTATAGTAAAACCTGCATATGCCTTATCATTATAAGGCACACGTGAGTGGATTGAAGTTTGCCTGTGTACCTTGGTATCCTAACTATTGCACAATGATTGTTTTTTTTCTCTTATCTGCCTGTTTATGATTCCCACATTGGTTGTGAATAGAAGCAAAAAACACATTGGTACTATCAATGAGCACCTTAATTAAGCAAGTGTTTTTAAACAGCTTTGCTAGTGATCAAAAGCTCTATACCAATCAGGATTCTACACCTGTATAATTGAACCTTCTGAATACATCCCTATATATTTATTTTTATGTGGATTTTTTATGTGAATTTTTTACACATTTGGTGTCACTATTTTTTAATAATTTTACACTATTTTGATTGCTGGATTTTATAGGAATTTTTACTCACCGCTGGATTTATTTGACTATTTATATTTATTCTTATATATTCATTTTCATGCACATTGTGAAGCGCTTCAAATATCATTATTTATTAGTTTTTAAATTGTCCGCCAACAAATCTGTGTTGTCGGATTTTCCGATCGTGTGTACACAAGTCCGTCGGACAAAAGTCCAAAGTACAAACACGCATGCTCGGAAGCAGAAGCGGTCGGTCTTTTAAACTAGCGTTTGTAATGGAGAATTAACATTCGTGACGTGGCAAATTATGAAATCTTCAAATGCAGCGCACAATTCTCTTCTTCTTTAATGGGATAATAATGAAGCTGCTTTGCTGGTGATACTGATGGAGTTATTGCAAACAAATTTTCAAAGGCTTTTTTTCTGTTCAAACTTTTTTTATTGAAAAGAAGATATAATGTTTAACAGGCATTACATATGTCATACATAGTACTAGGTATTGTACATTTTTACCCCAGTGGGGGTTGTAGTATAATAATTTTCTGGAGTAAGATATAAAGACAAGTCCGGGGACAAACTTTTCGCAGAGATAGCGGTGTACATAGTATAACATTTTCCTATTATGGTTAGATAACAAAACAGGAGTTATAAAAAGAACAATAATGAAAGTTGAGTGTTAGAACTTTCACATGGAAAGTAGATCTGCGAGCATATGTAAAATTAAAGATTGGTAGACTTTGGATAATCTACAATAAAGTTACCTGTAAAAAGAACGTAAGTAGAGAAAGAGAGTGAAAAGGAGGAAATCAGAAGGATGAAAGGTATAGGAAAGATAGAGAAAGATTGGGGGATGGTAGGAGGGGGGACGGGGTGGTCGGGGGGAACGCAAGAACATCCAGTTCACCGACACGTCTGTCTGTATTTATGGTGGGCTGCTTAAGGTTTGAGGAGGGTCTTATCAAAATCTGGGGGTAAGAAGTGTTCAGTCCAGGGTTTCCAAATTTTGAGGTGTTGGGGGATCCTATCAAGTATTGTGGCTTCTATTTTGCTGTGAATCATAGCCTGGGTAACCCTATTTTTGACCTCAGCTATGGAGAGTTTCGGGGTTTATCAGGCCCTAGCTATTGTCTGTTTAGCTGCTGTTGTGAGCTGAAGGAAAAGGCGGGTCTGAGATCTGGTGAAATCTGATGAGATAAGATTCAATAATGCTATAGCAGGGTCCGGATCAATTCGTTGTTGAAAAAGTGTGGAGGCCATTTGGAATATCACTGCCCAAAGTTCCTGAGCTAATGAGCAGGTCCACCATATATGTGCATGGGTACCTCTCTCCTTACAGCCACGGAAACAAGTCGCTGGATAATTTGGGAGAAATTTAGATATCCTGGCAGGAACTAGATACCACCTCATAAGTACTTTGTAGTTCGCCTCTTGTGCGATTACATTTTGGGAGGATAATTTCGTATTGGACCAAATGTCAGACCAGTCCTCTGCATCAAGGTCTAGTGCGAGGTCTGTGGACCACTGCGCAGCGTACGAGGGCAGGCTGGTTGGAGGAGAGGTCAGATGAGCATATAGAAGAGAAATTAGACCAGGGGCGTGAGGGTCAGAGTTGCAAATCCCTTCAAAAATGGATTTATCATCTAATGAAGTATGTGTACCTATTGTTGTTTGGATAAAATGGGATATCTGTAGGTATCGAAAGACTTCTGTGGAGGGAATATCAGCTAGATTTTGTAATGAGGCAAACGACTTTATATCGGATCCGGAAACAAAATCAGATATGCGATATAGTCCCGCCCTATGCCAGACTTGAAATGAGCTCGGATTAACTTGGGCTGGGTAGAATTTCGGATGGTCTAGATAAGAAAGTAATGGAGAATGCGGGGATTGTAGTTTAAAGGGGCCTCGGAGTTTGTCCCATAGCTTAAGAGAGTGTCTCGTTATGGGGTTACTAATTGAGCCACGAGTCGTGGGGGGCAACCATAGTAAGTTAGATATTTTGAGTGGATGTAGATCAATAGCTTCCAGACTGACTCAAAGTGGGATTTCAGTTTGTGCATGATACAGTGTAATTTGGGCCAGCTGGGCGGCGTAGTAGTATCCCATAAAATTGGGAAGACCTAACCCCCCCTTAAGTTTACTACGAAGCAGAACTGTTTTGGACACTCTAGGTCTAATTGGGCCCCAAATATATTTGGACACTCGTGTTTGAATGATTCGATGATAGTACGAGGGAACTGGAATCGGAAGGACTCTATATATAAATAAAGCAGCTTTGGAAGTAAGGACATCTTTACAGCCGCTATCCGGCCCAACCAAGAGGTACATATCGGACGCCATGCTTCTAATAGGGCTGTTAGGTGTTTTACCATGGGAAGATAGTTGGTTCTAAAAAGGTGAACCGGGTCGCTGGTTAGTTTAATACCAAGGTAAGGTATAGACGCTGGAGCCCAAGTAAATGGGAAGAATTCCTTTATATGGTCTAATTCAGACTGTGGCAAAGATACGTTGAGAGCCTTCGATTTAGTTTGGTTAACTTCCAGACCTGAGATTAGGGCAAATTTGTCTAGGATATGAATTAGGTTGGGGAGTGTAGTTTGAGGAGAAGTGACGAATAGTAGTGCGTCGTCTGCAAATAAGCATAACTTGTGTGAAGTAGAGGCTATATCAAGGCCTTTGATGTTTGGGTTTGCCCTTAGAAGGGCTGCTAGGAGTTCTATCGCCAGTGTGAATACAAGGGGGGAGAGGGGGCACCCCTGTCTAGTACCTCGTAGGATTTGGAAACAGTCTGAGCGGTATCCTGAGTATTTAACATAAGCTTGTGGTTGGTTATATAAGGAATTAACCCATTGTAAAAAATTGGGACCAAACCCCCATCTCTGGATTACATAGTTAAGCTAGGGCCATGAGACTGTATCAAATGCCTTACGAATGTCAAGAGAGAGTAGATGCATGGGGATCCGGCGTGTTCGAGCTAGGTGTTGAAGCAAAATCACGCGTCGAATGTTGTCACTAGCTTGGCGTTTAGGAATGAATCCAACTTGGTCTTTATGTATAAGGCCACCTATGATTGGGTTGAGGCGTAACGCCATAATCTTGGCTAATATCTTTATGTCCAAATTAAGTAAGGATATGGGCCTGTAGTTGGACCATAAGGAGTTGTCTGTGTTAGGCTTGGGTATCATAGAAATAATGGCTGTCAACGTATCTCGGCCAAAGGAGTGTTGTTTGAGGAGAGAATTAAAGGTGTTAGTAAGAAGGGGGGCTAGAGTGGGAGCAAATTTTCTAAAATAAGAGCTAGATAAACCATCAGGGCCAGGTCTTTTGTGAGGTTTAAGAGATTTTATGGCAAAAAGAACTTCATCAGACGTAATGGGGCATTCCATAGACTCTCTGTTAGCCTGTGATAATTTTGGCAGGGTGATGTTTCGGAACAATGATTCAGCTTGTGTCACTGAGAATGTGCGTGTCGGAGTATATAATTCAGCTAACTTCCTACGGAATTCTGCAAGTACTTTAACAGGATTACTTGTGAAGTTATCCTTGGCCAGTTTGAGTCTGATAGGATTATGCACCCTTTCCGGTCGACGGAGTCTTAGTGCCAGGAAGGTATCGGGCTTGTTAGCTTTTGTGTAGATTGTGTGATTAAATCTCTGAATGGTTTTATCTGCTGATTCAGCTAAAATTAGATCTAATTCAGCTTTCGTTTTTTCTAGTGAGATCCTATGGGGTTCAGTAGGAGCAGATTGGAATTGGAGGAAGAGGCGGTGATACTCAGCTTCTAATTGTTGGGTTTTAAGTTTTTTATCCCTTTTGAGTTGGGTGGATACGGATATACAGGTCCCTCTAATCACGGGTTTGTGGGCCTCCCATAATAGGACAGGCGAGATATCAGGTGTGGCATTATGTTGTAAATATTCCTTGAGGGCTAGTTGTATATCAAAGCAGTAGGATTGGTTGGTCAAATGTGCTTCATTTATACACCATGTGCGGTCTTTGGCTTGGGGGATCAGGGAGGAGACTGTTGTGACTACTGCGCAGTGGTCTGACCAAGTGATTGGGTGTATGTTTGAATGGAGCAGGGTTGGCGAGGATGAAATTGGTATAAAGATGTGATCAATCCTTGAAAAGGATTTATGTGGGTAGGAATAGAAAGTGTAGTTTTTCTTAGCAGGGTTGCATTCTCTCCAAGTATCCAGTAGGGAGGCTTGTTGGAAGAGTTTGCGAAATGTCATAGAGGAGGAATAATGTTCAGGGGCATAGGGGGACTTATCTAGGTGTGCATGTAGTACTTGGTTGGAATCGCCACATAGAAAGAGGGTACCTTTGCAGTGTGCTCGTATCACTTGTAGGAGATGGGAGAAGAAGGGGTTGGGGTTAGTATTGGGAGCGTAATAGGAGACAACAGTGGTTGTCACATCTTGTACTTGCCCAACTAAGATAATGTAGCGACCTTCAGGGTCTTTAATTTCGTTAGTTAAGATAAACGGAAGGGTGCAGTGGAATGCAACAAGAACACCCCGTTGCTTAGTGGCTGCAGAGGCAGTGAACACTTGGGGGTATTTGGAACTAAAATATTTAGGTGTTGCTTGGGTAGAAAAGTGAGTTTCTTGCAGAGCTATTATGCCAGCCTTCAGGGATGCAACAGTACGGAAGGCCTTAACCCTTTTGTTAGGAGAGTTAAGGGAAAGTATATTCAAGGGGGCCTTGTAAGCACTTTGGGAGAAAGATTATTGGGAAGATATTTGTGGTTCATGCTGTCCCCCCGACCTAGTGGGGACCAAGGAGGAAAAGAAAAGCAGAGAGAGAAGTAAAGAGAGGGAGGAAAAGAGGAAACAAGGAACAGTGGATAGGTTTTGCAGAAGTGAGTAAGTGTAATAACACTTGGTGTGTTGGACTTTTTAGCCCAACAAGTAGATGCCCGCACCTCCAAACCATCCGGCTGGGAAGGAAGCGCGTGCATCTTTCAGGGGGGAAGCAGTGACAGTTCCCCACCGCAGACTGAGACAAAAAATATGAACATTATAAATCTCAGACAGTCCAAACAGTTCGTGTTAAGGAATTACTAATGTACACAATTGTAACATATAAATACTAGACCCACCTAGTGGGAAAACTCAGTGCCATAAAATCGGAAAAAAGATAAAGAAATAAAAAAGGGGAACGGAAAAAAGGGGAATGGGGTAAGAGAGGAAGGACAAGCAAGAAGGGAGGGGAGAAAAGGAAAAAGGAGGGGGGGATAAGGGTGGGGAGGCAGGGGAAGGGAGAAGAAAAAAAAAAAAAAAAAAGGTGGAAAGTGGGGTTGGGAGGAGAGAGACAGATGGCACAGTAAAAATAAAGATTACCAGTGATTTTTCAAAAGTGTAAAGGAGGTCATCATAGCAATATTCTTTACATTTCGGTAACTAACACCTTCCGAATCCCAACTAGAGGTTAAGGGAGAAAACAAGTAATGAAGGAACTATAACATAACATTAGAGAGTTAGCAACCTCAAAGCCTTAGATTGCTGTTAAGGGCTTGTGTGGACCCAAAAAAAAATAGTAAAAGGAGAGAACAAGAGTGAGTGGAACCCATCAAAAAGGATGTATCCAAAGTATTCGCCCCAAAAAATAAAAAAAAATAAAAGAATAAGGGAGACGTGTTTGGTGCATCTCATCTTGGGAGGAGTTCCTACAGGTGTAAAAACGCCTCTACACTGTAACAGTGTGAAATCACTTCAGTTTTTGGTCCATGTGATGATAATCACATGACCAAAAGATCTCTTGTGGTGTTAAAGATGATCCGTGATTAACCAAAATTCAGTCAGCGAGATGTGTGAGATTTTGGATCAAACAGACTTGCTTGGCGAGATGGGGTTCCCTTACGGATCGAAGAGGGGCCTTGCTGATACTGCTTTGGCGTGGTGGTATAAGGGTGGTATGTTGAGCGTGCTGGCGTACGCGGCAGTGCAGTCTCAGATTGGTGAAGAGGAGGGGACAGATGAAGCGATTCAAGAAGGCGTTGCAGCGATTCTGGAGAGGTGGAGGAATGTTGCTGCCCCTGATATGTAAATTGAAGGGAGAAAGGGAAGCGCCAGGTATATTTTATCTGATGCTGTATCAAAATTTGCGATTGCGGGTTCATGGCACGGCGTTTAGCTATGGTGAGGGGTGCCAAATCAGAAAAAAGTTGGTAATTGTGATCTTGGAACTGGAGAGCGTCTTTGTTACGGGCAGCTGTGAGAAGTTGCTCCTTTGTTCGGAAAAAATGTAGCTTGATTATTATATTGCACGGGGGGACGTCTTGCTGGCGACGGGTGAGCGCTCTGTGGATTCTATCGAATTCCAGGCGTTCAATAGGTATGGAGGGGCAGAGTTCTTGGAAGAGGGCTGTAGTAAAGGATTGTATGTCGTCAATCACTTCAGGGATACCTCTGAGACGTAAATTGGACCTGCGTGAATGATTTTCCGCGTCCTCCAGGCGTGATAATAACGTGGCATTTTCCTCACGGAGGGCCGCCTGTTCCTGGACATGCTCTTGAATAGTGAGCTCTATGTCATCTACCCTTGTTTCCAGGTCCGCTGTGCGCTGTCCTAGCTCCCTTATCTCACGTGATAGTCTATTGGTGATTTGATCAGATGTAACTTTTAGGGCCTTGTTAAGCATCTTTTCCATATGTTTCAGGAAATCAGGCTGTGACATACCTGGTTGTGAAGGAGCAGGGGAGCCGCTGTATGTAGGATGTGTATCCTCATCTTCCTCGCTGTCCGCTCGGTCAGATCTGGCTGGAGATGCAGCGTGTTGTGCAGCGAGAGCTTTCGCCGCCATCTTGGACGAGGCGCGGGCCAGGGCCTCCTTAATCGGTTTGGGCTTGTTTTTACCCCTGTGTCCCGTTAAAACCATCCCGGTTGTAGCTTGGGATTTGCGGGAGGGGATCGCTTGATGTCTGGAACGTTGAGACGGTCTGAGGGTGGTGTAGTGTCTCGAGTCTGCGGCGGGGAGTGCGGAGCTCTAAGAGGAAGCGTCCTCCATGTTAAGCTTCGCGCATGCGCCCCCAAGGCTTTTTTTTTCTAGTGATATCAAGAATAATATTATTATGGTTTTTTTTATTATTATTATTATTTGTGCAGGTTACCACAACACCATTATCCCCTAGTTTTTAAGATCAAAGATACAACTATGTTGGTGTCCCTTGTCAATTTTACATTGTATTTTTTTTAAATGTAACTGCCTACTCCCAAACTGTCATTTGAAGTAAAACACATAGCCAAGTATTATTCTACACAATTTTTTATTGTGCATAAAAAAAAAAATAGACATGCTATCTGCCAATAGAACTTAACCAAAAAGTGCATTCTATGCATCCAAAAATATAGAAAATATACCAAATCAAATCATTATTCAACCAAAAAAATAATGTCAAAGCAATAACTCCAAAGCCAATAATAAATAACACGTTTATCTCCTCCTATTCCGTAACATCTCTTGTTGATGAATGGCCGCTCAGAAACGAAGTGAAAAGTGCAAACTGAAAAGCGATAAATGAAAAATGTGAAAAGAAAAGCGCAAATCATCTCTCACCAAACTTCTACTAACACAAAATTAGCAGAAGGAGCTCAAAGGGTGGCGCTAAAGAGCTGAAAAAACACGTAATACGTCACTACGTTCATAATTGTTGGCCAACATTTGTATGACTGTGTGTATGCAAGACGAGTTTGAGCCAACACCCTTCGAACAAAATTCCACGGTTTTGTTGGCCAACAACCTGATCGGGTGTACAAGGCATAAGGGTCTACATAATGCTGGTTCATTCCCGGTTGCTATGGAGACTGACCCCTGGGGAGAGAGCCGGATCACCGACCCCCTCGCTACCGGAGGACCCATAACCTGCACTAGGTACCACACTTTACAACTGGCTGCAATGTACCTTGTGCTAGTTCTTGGTTACCCATAGCAACTGCATTCTTTCTCCTTGTCTTCTTAGGTTAACCTTTGTAGTAGTGTTGCTTCCTACCCCACATGTGCTTTACTGACCCAAGTTCTTTCCATATGCCAGAACTAACATGCACTCATTCGAATAACTTCAAACAAGGCTCAGAACAGTGGATGCATCTTTTTTTAAAGGTCTTTAGCATACAGTTCAACATGAACGACAATAACCTGATCCTAGCCTTTACATGTGATGGTCCATTGTTGGCGTTCCCCCAACTCCTGCCTGCTCCCCAGATTACCAGTGCCTCAGATGGACTGCATGGTGCAACAGTCCTCCTGCACAACAATCACAGCATTCTCCCTCTTGAGTAGGCTGAAGCTCTGTAGTCCTGGGAACCCAGCCTTTCCCCTTTTTATACTACAGGCGAGTAGGCTGGAACCTGGGCCAGCCACTGACTGAACTAGCATGCCTGTAGGCAACCCTTGCTAGAGAGTATCCTCAGGTAATGTTGTACTGGTTCTGGAGTATCCCAAGGCTCACCCTTTCCCCATTTCCCCACAAGTTCTTCAAACAATAACCCCCCCCCAAAGAAAAAGAAACTTCTGCCTGGTTATTGTGTGGAGAGAATAAAAACTGCTGTGTGTTTGGCTGATGTGCACCCAATAGGGTATAGAACCTGGGACAAACAGTGAGACTGGCTTGGGATCTGCGCTACATACTTATATCTGTACATACTGTCGCTAGGTAAATGCAATTCAGTTCTGTTATTTACTGATAGTCAGAATACTGAAGGTGTTTAACCATATCTCTGAGTAACTTTATTGTCTTATTAATTGTTTGTATAACTGCACTTGTTAATCCTTTCTTTTTTTGGCTATATTTGGCCTAATAAATCCTTTGAAATACCTCAAGGTGTGTCAGTAAGTGCTGGGTTAGTGAAATTTGTCATCTTCATGCGTGCAGAGAAATCACAAAACAATTCAGTGGATCCTCAAGGAGTAGTGCTACATATATTTTGATTTGTAAAAATTTGTGTATGGAAACTCTAAACATAAGTGGCTTTTCTTTTCTTTTTATACAATTTCTTTAGAAAATAAACAATTAAAGAATTAAAGGTGTTTTTTTTTTTTTATATATTATTTTATTTATGGATATACAGCAAGAATAAAATGTGCCATTCTGTCACAGCTTTAATCTGGTTTACTGAAACTCACAGATAACTAGGTGCTTCGAACTACATGAGACGTCATTCCAAAAACCATTGTTATACATATTCACACAGTCTTCATTGTTCTTGTAGTCATCTGGCTGTCCTGTGCTCCAGTTGGTAAAAATAACCTTTTCACCTGTTGAGTACGTGAATGTTCCTTCTACTTGTGAATCTGTTATATCTAGTAAAGCTGCACTTGACACTCCCTTAGTGCTTATTATCCCATGTAAAACACTATTTTCTTCCGCATTTCTTGGAGTAGCCAAGCTTCCTCCAACTTCTTTACATATATTCTGGGCAATGGCATAGTTTTCTTTCCGGGCAGTAGCCACAAATACTTTACCACCAACTTCTTCTTTAACACCATGAAACAGCAGAACTGAAAGAATAAAAATGAATTATATCTATGTAACTAAAAGCATGACCCATATGGGAATCTAGACATTTGTATATAATAAAACTTGTTGTAGAAATCATCAGATGTAGTGTACCCATAAACAAAGACATGTAATGACATGTGACTATATACACCTTTCAAAAGCTTGACTAAGATGTGCCCCCACATTTTGCTGGAAACACATATAATAACAGCTAGTGAAAGAGATTGGTGGCTACATTCTTATACTGACACTGTCTTCAAGCGTGCCCGATTAAAAAAATCTTTTAAAATCTAAATAAACTAGACATATTTTTTCTGGCATTAAGGTACCCTGGATAGCCAATAGTGATGTGCGGAGCAGAGACCATTTACAATAATGATTGTTTGTTATGCCTGCGGTCACACCAGGTATGATTTAAAGTGGTGCAATTTAAAGCCTGACTTCAACCACGATGTAATACTACTTTAGCACTACTTCTATGAGATTTGTAATGATTTGATATAACTTCAGTGCTACTACAATGAGAGAGGCTGTCCATGTCACAGGGAGGAACAGTGATGTTATGAACAAAAGTTTAACTAGCAAAGGGTTATTATTTAACTTCTTTTAGGCTCAAGTAGTGCTGATCTAGACACAGGTATGATTGCAGCACAATTTATATTATAGTCTATGGCAGTGAAATTGTGCTAAAGTCCTGAAAAAGTAATGCATGAACTACTTCTCAAATCGCACTACTTGAAATCATACCTATTATGATACTCTAACAGAAATACATTAGATGCTACCTCAGGTAATATTTGTAAATCGCATGTCGTACCTGAAGTCTTACTGGTGTGATCAGGGGCTAAGAGAGTGTATTCCAAATTTCACAACTGGGGACCAGCGTGAGAAAACATAATGTTACATATAACTGTAAAAGGAAAAAACTAATGTGCAAACCTGAGCTAGCTCTAATAGGCTAAATGAGAAGCTGCCAACATAAAAAGGTGTTTCCACACAAAGTAACAAATAAAGATTATTATTATTCTATATAATGTTACATAGTTACTTACATACTCGGTAAGGCTGAAAAAAGACAGTTGTCCATCCAGTTCAACCTGTGTAAGTGTATGTGTATGTGTATCAGTCTCTATAATGATTTCCCATATCTCTGTATGTTGTGTCCTTTATATTTACTGTACATCTAAGAGTCTTTTAAAAATATCCATACTCCCCACAGCCGCCACCAATTGTGGGAGTGACTTCCACATCCTTATTTCCCAAACGGTGAAGAACCCTCTAAGCAATTTAAGGTTAAACTGCTTCTCCTCCAGTCTCATTGTGTGCCCCCATGTCCTTTTACAATCTCTATGACTTAATAGTTTATTTCATATGCTGGGATCCCCATTGAGATATTTGTAGATCGCTATCATGTCCCCTCTTAGGCGTCTCATCTCCAGCGAGAATACATTTTGTGTTTGCAGTCATTCCTCGTACTTGAGGTCCTCCAGTCCCCGTATTAGTATCATTGCACTTCTTTGGAATCTCTCCAGCTCCAGCACATCCCTTTGGAGGACTGGTGACCAGAACTGGAGGGAGATGAGGCCTAATCAGTGTTTTATAAAGTGGCAGGACTATAGTTTTGTCCCTGGAGTATACAGTGAGGACGGAAAGTATTCAGACCCCCTTAAATTTTTCAGTCTTTGTTATAGTGCAGCCATTTCCTAAAATCATTTAAGTTAATTTTTTTCCTCATTAATGTAAAAACAGCACCCCATATTGACAGAAAAACACAGAATTGTTGACAATGAATTGTTGAATTTTTGCAGATTTATTAAAAAAGAAAAAACTGAAATATCACATGGCCCTAAGTATTCAGACCCTTTGCTGTGACACTCATATTTAACTCAGGTGCTGTCCATTTCTTCTGATCATCCTTGAAATGGTTCTACACCTTCATTTGAGTCTAGCTGTGTTTGATTATTCTGATTGGACTTGATTAGGAAAGCCACACACCTGTCTATATAAGACCTTACAGCTCACAGTGCATGTCAGAGCAAATGAGAATCATGAGGTCAAAAGGAACTGCCTGAAGAGCTCAGAGACAGAATTGTGGCAAGGCACAGATCTGGCCAAGGTTACAAAAAAATTTCTGCTGCACTTAAGGTTCCAAAGAGCATAGCGGCCTCCATAATCCTTAAATGGAAGACGTTTGGGACGACCAGAACCCTTCCTAGAGCTGGCCGTCCGGCCAAACTGACCTATCGGGGGAGAAAAGCCTTGGTGAGAGAGGTAAAGAAGAACCCAAAGATCACTGTGGCTGAGCTCCAGAGATGCATTCGAGAGATGGGAGAAAGTTGTAGAGAGTCAACCATCACTGCAGCCCTCCACCAGTCGGGGCTTTATGACAGAGTGACCCGACGGAAGTCTCTCCTCAGTGCAAGACACATGAAATGGAAATGGAAATGGAATTTGCTAAAAAACACCTGAAGGACTCCAAGATGGTGAGAAAAAAGATTCTCTGATCTGATGAGACCAAGATAGAACTTTTTGGCCTTTATTCTAAGCGGAATGTGTGGAGAAAACTAGGCACTGCTCATCACCTGTCCAATACAGTCCCAACAGTGAAGCATGGTGGAGGCAGCATCATGCTGTGGGGGTGTTTTTCAGCTGCAGGGACAGGACGACTGGTTGCAATCAAGGGAAAAATGAATGTGGCCAAGTACAGGGATATCCTGGACGAAAACCTTCTCCAGAGTGCTCAGGACCTGAGACTGGGCCCAAGGTTTACCTTCCAACAAGACAATGACCCTAAGCACACAGCTAAAATAATGAAGGAGTGGCTTCACAACAACTCCATGACTGTTCTTGAATGGCCCAGCCAGAGCCCTGACTTAAACCCAATTGAGCATCTCTGGAGAGACCTAAAAATGGCTGTCCACCAACGTTTACCATCCAACCTGACAGAACTGGAGAGGATCTGCAAGGAGGAATGGCAGAGGATCCCCAAATCCAGGTGTGAAAAACTTGTTGCATCTTTCCCAAAAAGACTCATGGCTGTATTAGATCAAAAGGGTGCTTCTACTAAATACTGAGCAAAGGGTCTGAATACTTAGGACCATGTGATATTTCAGTTTTTCTTTTTTAATAAATCTGCACAAATGTCAACAATTCTGTTTTTTTCTGTCAATATGGGGTGCTGTGTGTACATTAATGAGGAAAAAAATGAACTTCAATGATTTTAGCAAATGGCTGCAACATAACAAAGAGTGAACAATTTAAGAGGGTCTGAATACTTTCCATCCCCACTGTATCCCTTTTTTTATGCATGCTGATATTCTGCCTGCTTTGTTCTTTGTTAGCTGCAGCTTGGCACTGCATGCTGTTGCTCAATCTATCATCTATTAGCACCCCCAGATCCTTCTCCATCCTTGAATCTCCCAGCTGTTTTCCACCTACTGAATATTTTTAATTTATGTTTTTTTACCCCAAGTTCATTACTTTACATTTCTCCACATTAAACCTCATTTGTCATTTGTCTGCCCACTCTTTTATTTTATTCAGGTCAGTCTGCAAAATGTCCTGATGAGAGTTTATTACTCTGCTTATCTTTCTTTGATCCAAAAAACTGAGACTGAACTAGTTATCCCATACTCTATATTATTTATGAATATGTTGAATAGAATTAGTCCCAAGACAGAACCTTGGGGTACCCCACTCACCACTCCAGACCAGTCTGAGTACATGTTATTTATCGCTACCCTTTGGACCCATCCCTGTAACCAGATTCTTACCCAAGCACAAACACTATGGTCCAAGCCTGCGGAACTCAGCTTGTAAATTAAGCTTTTATGGGGGATGGTATCAAATGCTTTTGCAAAGTTTAGATTAGGGCTGCAACTAACGATTATTTTCATAATCGATTAGTTGGCCAATTATTGTTTCGATTAATCGGTTAATAACCTTAAAAAGAAGTGTGGTGTATAATTTAGTTAATATGTAAAAATGTATTCCTAAATATCTTTATATGCAGGGGTAAATATAAATAACCAACTATATGGTTAAGGAATAAAATCTTTAATCCTCTCTGAGAATAACAGACAGAAGAGATATACTCTATATACTATTAGAGGTTGAATCTGGTAAATATCATCAGACTCAGATCAAATTTTTTTATTTAAAGAAAAAAAAAATTCTAGACGGTTTTGCAGATTTTCAAACAGAACTGTAATATTACATGCTTTTCTGCAGCTTCTCCATTGAAGTATATTGAACCAAAAAAGCACCGTTTTGCATTGAAAAAGGTCTTTAACCCTTTCCAAATACACAGCAGCTGAAAATGAACTGTAGTGCATTTCTGCAAAAAGCACCAAAAAACACATAGGTGGGAACCAGGCCTAAGACTTTTAGTAACATAATGGAGTTAAAAAAAATAAAAAATTAGCCCCGTTTTTTTTACTGTGCAACAGTGAAAGTGATATTTACAGTAGAGATTATTTGCTTTTTTTGTACTATGTAGGGCTAATTTTAGCTTTTTTAACCCCATTATGTTACTGGCCGATTAATCAATTATGAAAATAGTAATCGATTAATTTCATAATCAATTAATCGATTAGTTTTTTCAGCTCTAGTTTAGATACACCACATCCACAGGCCTCCCACATCTATGGCAGCTCACTTCCTCGTAGAATGTTAGCAGATTGGTCTTGCAGGAACGTAATCTCATAAACTCATGCTGATTACCACTAATGATATTCTTCTCCTCAGTAAATCTTTGGATATAGTCCCTAATCATCCCCTCCAATAATTTACCCACTATTGATATTAGGCTGACTGGCCTATAAATCCCAGGAATATGTCTCTGCCCTTTTTTGAATGTTGGTACCACGTTGGCTTTTCTCCAATCAGCTGGTACATTATGCTGTCCAAAAACATCAAGAATAATGGCCTGGCTATAACTTGACTGAGTTCTGAGGACTCTCGGGTATAAGCATATCTGGTCCTGGTGATTTATTTGTGTTAAAGCTGAACTCTACTTTTGTTGAGAAAAAAAACATTCCCCTCTGGGTGATCTATGTACATTGCAAGGATTATAACAACCTTTGTTGCAGATTCCTACCTTTTGTTATTTTGAAGTAATCCATGTGTGTTTGTCTGTGCCTCTGTACTGAGTGGGTCTAATGGGAGTGGTTTCATAATTACCTGTCAGGTGTGCAGCTGCAGGGCTCTAATGAGGAAATCTGCTGGGCCTGCATCCCTTTAGATGTGTTCCTATTGGAAGTATCTCACCAAAAATGACATTTTTGTTGCAGGGTATGCCTGAAATCTGACTTGTATCTTAGGCAGACTTTTGGGAAAATTGATGAACCAATCACACAAGCAGGAAATTATGTTTCTGGGGAGTCTCCAATACACATAGGCGTGTGCACAGGGTGTTCCGGGTGTGCCTGGGCACACCCTAATGCCCAGGCACACCCCAGGGCTTTTTTGCTGTCAAAATGTGTGAGAACTCTTTTTCCCTCACCTCTGCTAATTGACACTGGTAGCTGCAAGTGGGACTATTTGTCATGGATGTGTAACTCCTGTGGGAACTGCAGCCACTGATGCTGACTCTATAGTTCCGACTACAGCATCCCTGACAGCTGAATATCACTCTAAAACCCGCTGTCAGATGTAGCATGTGAACTTCAGAGACAGCATCGGGTAATTCCTGACTGCTTACTTCACAGCTGTGGCTGCAGTCCTCACAGGAGTTACCCACCTGATTCTAAGCTCTCTTCCTTCACCCCAAAACCGTGACATCATCACATACCTTACAAGGACATTAACCCACTATGCTATTATGGGGAGGCTGGAGTGTGAACACAGCCAGTAACTTAAGACCCCTTTCACACTGAGGCGTTTTTCAGGTGTTTTAGCTCTAAAAATAGCACCTGTAAAGCGCCTGAAAAAACGCCACCCCTGCCTCCCCAGTGTTGAAATTCTGAGTGCTTTCACACTGGGGTGGTGCTCTTGTGGGACGTTAGAAAAAGTCCTGTCAGCAGCATCTTTGGGGCGGTTTGGGAGCGCTGTACACAGAGCTCCTAAACCGCCCCCCGCCCATTGGAATGAATGGGCTGTGCTGCCGAAGTACCGCAACACGGCCGGTTTTAATCCTTTTTTCTGCCGCTAGCGGGAGCTAAAAGCGCCCCGCTAGCGGCCAAAAAGCGCCGCTTAAACAGAGGTAAAGCGATGCTTTACCACTAACGCAGCCCATGCCCCAGTGTAAAAGGGGTCTAAAAGCTGAGGGGACAAGTCACAGTAGTGGAGGAGACCTGCTGGAGCAAGTCCAGTTGAGCAGGCATGGCCTAAATTTCAGTTTGGGTGTAGCCCTCCCTGTAAAGCCTTGTAAACACGGTCAGATTATTGGACCAGTTTTTTGTTTGATGCTAGTCTCAAATCGAAAGTGAAGAGGGTACTCACCATCAGAAAATTTTCTGACGACAGAATTCAACGTCAGAAGTGACGTAATGTTTTGAATTGTTTTGTATGTGTTCTTTCATTTCTGAGCATGCCTAGTCTTTTTTTTAGGCAGAAAACCGTACTAATGAAAAGAAAATCGGACGTTGTGGTCACATCAGACAAAAATTTTCAAGCCTGCACATCCAGTTTTTGTCTGCCGAAAATTTGTAATTGGCTGTCAAAAGCAGCATACTAACAGAAAATTAGCAGATCATTCATGGGACGAAATTTATCTTCAGATTTTCTGACCGTGTGTACGGGACTTTAGACAGAACCTTGTTCAATTAGTGGCTTGCAGCCAATCGGCTATAGCACTAATCAGTGTATCCTGACAGTGGGGAGTCCCCCCCCCCCCCGTCAGAATACAGTGTCCCAGCATCGCATGGGACAGTTAGATTCAAGAACCTGTCAGTTAGTGATCTATACAAAAAAACCTGTGCACGTATAGCAACTTTAGGCCTGGTTCACACCTATGCATTTTTTCAGTTTTACAGAAACACACTACAGTCCATTTAACATGCTTTCCTATGGGTCATGTATACATCTGTGCAGTTTATGGAAAGGGCCAGAGACTAGCAGGTTATGTTTTTGGTTCCATAGACTTTTTGGATCAAAAACGTGTATTGAAAAATGCAAACTGCACCTAAAATATGCATCAACTGCAACCTGCATAGGTGTGAACCAGGCCTAAAGGATGAGTTCACCTTTCAGAACACGTTACACCCGTATACATGGTTTAACATGTTTTAGTTGCCCCCTCCCCTCCTCTGCACCCCACCCACACAGCCTCATCATTAATTCATAGGAATCTGTGAATGTATAAACTACAAGTTCAATCTACCACTGCAGCCGGAACACTGATCAGCACACCTGTAGTTCATTCACACTGCCTAGAGCTCTGCAATGACAGCCATACAGAGGTACGGGCAACAGAACTGTAGGCAGTGCCTGCAAGAGTCTGACACTTCACCCGCACTCTGCTGATTGCGGGTGCAATACTTTGCAGTCTCCAGTTCTAAAAGAGAATAAATGCTTTGACAAAAAAACTGTGCATTTATTGTTTTTTAATAAAAAGGTGAACCTATCCTTTAGGCATTTATAATTGAATCCTTTGCCCCTGGACTAAGTGAGCATTTAACCCATGCAGTATAGGGGGCCCTACTGCAAGGATGGATTTTTTTTAACGAACAAGAAGGTCATATATATATATATATATATATATATATATATATATATATATATATATATATACACACGCATGTGTGTTTCAGTTTTGGGGTGCACACCCTAATGCAATAGGCTGCCCACACCTATACAGTCTGTGTACAGAACAACTCCATGTAGCCATATTGCAATGCATTCTCAGAAAATTACAGTGGCTGCAGATTAAAAAGGAAAGGTAATTTTTAATAACATTAAATTACAATATGATTAGTGTCACAATTATATGTGCTATATTAATTTTTCTTTATTTGCAATTTTTTTTCCCACGAAAGTGGAGTTAACCTTTATTAAGTCTTTCATTGGCTCCGGCCTCTTGGGTATGTCATGTGTTGTGTTACTAACACTACAATCCAGTTGCGGCTGGTGCTCAACATTTTTGGGGGGGCGCAAACAAACTGAAAAAAATTTTGAAAAAAAAAAAAAACATCAAACGCAGCCACTGTGCCCATCAAACGCAGCCACTGTGCCCATCAAACGCAGCCACTGTGCCGATCAAATGCAGCCAGTGTGCCCCCCACCCACTCGCTGTCTGCCTGGCACTTACCCTGTGTCTGTGGGGCAGTGGATGACGGCGACGAGCGGGGTTCTTCATGCGTCTCCTGCCTCCTGATAGGCGTCCAATAGCGGCGCCTGTCATTTCAGCCAATCAGGTGACAGGTAACAGACCCGAGCACCTGATTGGCAGAGAGGCGGTTCAGTGTTAGGAAAGCGAATAGTCATTCGCTTTCCTAAAACAGCTGAGTAGACTGCGAGCACCACCTATTTTGCAGCCTTACTTACCAGCCGTGCGTTCCACAGAGCTTCTGACGTCACTTCCGGTTTCCCTCTGGCACAGGGAAACCCAGAATTAACATCTTAACTCGAAGATCAAAGCACCCGCCTATAGTGATACTATGGGCAGAAGTTGTTCGGCGTGATGGAATGTGCCACAAAGCAGGTAAAAATCCTGCAAATGAAGCACCTCGTCTGCAATCTCGTGCATTGACGTGGCGCTTCCCATAGTGTACTGTGTCCGGCGCCCAAACACAGTGCACTTAAAGGAAATTTTGTATTTTTTTTTTATTTAAAGGGCCTTTTTAAAAAAAATAAATAAATACATTTTTTTTTTTTAATTTTATGGACGGGCCGCCACTGCTACAATTGCTGTCAGCAAACCCTTCTTTTTCCTGCGTACAAACTGTGGAGAAGAAGGCATTTAGTACAGTTGCCTTCTTTGTGTCATCTGTAACCATTTTCCCATTCTCATCTTTTAAGTTTGCAATGTGCTCCGATTTAGTCTTTTTACTTTTAATATAAAAAAATGTTTTGGTTTATATTTACTCTCCTCTGCTATGTGTCTCTCATAATTCTTTTTAGCCGTCTTGATTGCGATCCTACATTTCTTATTACAAACTAGGGATGATCTCGATGTTTGAGTTGAACGTAAGTTCCACTCGAACATCGTGTGTTCGCCCGTTCGCCAAACATTAAACAGTATGTGGGAAATTTGAACGCTGCAGAACGCCCCATAATGCACTGCGAGATCTCAGTGCATTAGCATCTGATGATTGTCCAAAGCATGCACCTGACCTGCATGCTTTGGCCAATCATGGCTCAGGGGGACTAAGTCCATGCCCCAAACTATATAAACCTGCTTACAGAGCGGCTGCGTGTAGTGTTGTTGGCGTGGATAGAAAGGCTAGCTTGAGCTAGATTAGGCAGGCAGGTTAGTTAGTTAGTTGCAGTGTATTTGATATATACAGTATCTCACAAAACTGAGTACATCCTTCACATTTTTGTAAATAGCGGGCTTTCTTGTGCATCATCTTTAGAAGAGGCTTCCTTCTGGGATGACAGTCATGCAGACCAATTTGATGCAGTGTGCAGCATATGGTCTGAGCACTGACAGGCTGACACCCCACCCCTTCAACCTCTGCAGCAACGCTGGCAGCACTCATATCTCTATTTCCCAAAGACAACCTCTGGATATTATACTGAGCACGTGCACTCAACTTCTTTGGTCGACCATGGCCTGTTCTGACTGGAACCTGTCCTGTTAAACCGCTGTATGGTCTTGGCCACTGTGCTGCAGCTCAATTTCAGGGTCTTGGCAATATTGTTATAGCCTAGGCCATCTTTATGTAGAGCAACAATTTTTTTTTTTCAGATCCTCAGAGTTCTTTGCCATGAGGTGCCATGTTGAACGTCCAGTAACCAGTATGAGAGAGTGAGAGTGATAACACCAAATTTATCACACCTGTTCCCCATTCACACCTGAGACCTTGTAACACTAATGAGTCACATGACACCGGGGAGGGAAAAGGACTAATTGGGCCCAATTTGGACATTTTCACTTAGGGGTGTACTCACTTTTGTTGCCAGCAGTTTAGACATTAATGGCTGTGTGTTGTTATTTTGAGGGGACAGCAAATTTACACTGTTGTACAAGTTGTACACTCACTACTTTACATTGTAGAAAAGTGTCATTTCCTCAGTGTTGTCACATGAAAAGATAGAATAAAATATTTACAAAAATGTGAGGGGTGTACTCACTTGTGAGATACTGTATACATACAGTCAGTCTAGTATATATATACACATACTATATATATATATATATATATATATATATATATATATATATATATATATATACACATACATACACAGTTGTGCTCATAAGTTTACATATCCTGGCAGAATTTATGATTTCTTGGCCATTTTTCAGAGAATATGAATGATAACACAAAAAACTTTTCTTTTACTTATGGTTAGTGTTTGGCTGAAGCCATTTATTATCAATCAACTGTGTTTACACTTTTAAATCATAATGGCAACAGAAACTACCCAAATGACCCTGATCAAAAGTTTACTTACCCCAGTTCTTAATACCGTGTATTGCCCCCTTTAACATCAATGACAGCTTGAATTCTTTTGTGGTATTTGTGGATGAGGCTCTTTATCTTCTCCGATGGTAAAGCTGCCCATTCCTCTTGGCAAATGCCTCCAGTTCCTGTAAATTCTTGGGATGTCTTGCATGAACTGCATGTTTGAGATCTCCCCAGAGTGGCTCAATGATATTGAGGTAAGGAGACTGAGATGGCCACTCCAAAACCTTCATTTTATTGTGCTGTAGCCAATGACAGGTCGACTTGGCCTTGTGTTTTGGATCATTGTCATGTTGGAATGTCCAAGTACGTCCCATGCACAGCTTCTTGGCTGATTAATGCAAATGTTCCTCCAGTATTTTTTGATAACATACTGCATTCATCTTACTAACAATTTTGACCAAATTTCTTGTGCCTTTGTAGCTCACACATCCCCAAAACATCAGCGATCCACCTCTGTACCTTTTCATCACAGGCCTTGTTGACTCCTCTCCAAATGTAGCGTTTATGGTTGTGGCCAAAAAGCTCAATTTTGGTCTCATCACTCCAAATGACTTTGTGCCAGAAGGTTTGAGGCTTGTCTCTGTGCTGTTTAGTGTATTGTAAGCAGAATACTTTGTGGCATTTGCGTGGTAATGGCTTTTTTCTGGTGACTCTACCATGCAGCCCATCTTTCTTCGAGTGCCTCCTTATTGTGCATCTTGAAACAGCCACACCACATGTTTTCAGAGAGTCCTGTTTTTCACCTGAAGTTATTTGTGGGTTTTTCTTTGCATCCCAAACTATTTTCCTGGCAGTTGTGGCTGAAATTTTAGTTGGTCTACCCGACCGCGGTTTGGTTTCAACAGAACCCCTCATTTTGCACTTCTTGATTAGAGTTTAAACACTTCTAATTGGCATTCTTAATTCCTTGGATATCTTTTTATATCCCTTTCCTGTTTTATACAGTTCAACTACCTTTTCCCACAGATCCTTTGACAATTCTTTTGCTTTACCCATGATTCAGAATCCAGAAACGTCAGTGCAGCACTGGATCAAAGATGCAAGGGTCTGTCTGGAGAAACGCATTGACCTTTTATACACACATACTAATTTCACGCAAACAGATCACAGGTGAGGATGGTTACCTTTAATAGCCATTCAAACCCCTTTGTGTCAACTTGTGTGCATGTTATCAGGCCAAAATCACCTGTAAGCTTTTGATCAGGGTCATTCGGGTAGTTTCTGTTGGCATTATGATTTAAAGAGAGTAAACACAGTTGATTGAGAATAAATTACTTCAGCCAAACACTAACCATGAGTGAAAGAAGTTTTTATCTGAAAAATTCTCTCTCTCTCTCTTTCACCATAGTTCTGGGCTCCACCCCGGCAGATAGGAAGTCTGGCGAGGAGTCAGGAGGGCTCCACGGGGCAGCCAGTGCAGCAAAAGGCTGCTAGCTGTGTGCGCCAAGTTGGTCGGTGAAACAGTCTGTACAAGACAGACAAGGGCCTGGCGTGTAAGGCCAGAGCAGCAGTGCTGTAAGTGAGAGCCAACTAGGCTCAATGTCGTTTTGTTGATGGAAAAAATAGATGCTAAAACCTCTGCAAGGGAATCCTATGTTTGTTTGCTGAACTTGCTTTTAATAAAAATGGGCAACCAAAGTCCTTAAAAAGAAGAAACATCTAGTGGCGGTGTCCTTAAAGCTCTACATTTAACGCTAGTCCTTTACATTATGGTGGAGAAGTGCTGTGGGCACAATCCGAGATCCCTACAATCAAGTAAGTTGATCTGTGATATGAAATGTGTGTGTTAGTGCATGAGACTGCACAATCTGTGAGTACAAGTGAGAGCCTGCAAGGGAAAAGCAACCTACTTTAAAGAGACAGTGCTCTAAATTTTTTTACTGGACTGCAAAGTTGTTCTGGAGTGACTGAGTATGAGGTGGTCACAGCTCCTAAAAAGAAGCAAGGATGGCTGAGATGATAGATAGAGCTCTGTGGCTAGAGGAGTTGTTACCGCCTAAACGAGCCCCTTACATGCCTGAACAGAGTTTGCCAAGGAGAAAGAGGGCTGGTGTTGTTCCTAGCAACCAGGGGCGTTGCTAGGAACAGTGGTGATGCAGGCGTGAGATAATGTCATCTCTCTGCTCTCTCACCCGCCCGCCCACTCTCTGGCTCCTCCGTGCTGCCCACCGGCTGGCTCTCCGGCTCTGTCATGCTGCCCACCCACTCTCTGGCTCTGCCTGCCGGCTCTCCGGCTGTGTCATGCGGCCCACCGCACTCGTGGCCCGGCTGCAGGGCGGCTGCGGCCTGGTGGTTGGGGACCCTGCAGAGACTCAGGGCTATGGGCCCTAGATTCGGGGCTATAGCCACAGAAGCCACCCCCTAGCAACGCCACTGCTAGCAACACTGGTGCAATGAGTGCACCGTCCGGACATCATAGGCATTGCTATGTGCAACTGCACTCCTCTCAAACTTCTGGTAAGCCTGTTGCTCACTCCTGGTACACAGAGCAGGCTTCTCAAGCACAGATGCAGACTTTTGCTTTGCTCGGTAGCTTTGCACTGGAGCCTGGGACAAAGGACACTTGGAAACTGCATGCCCCCACTCACTGCACCACAAACGGCACACTTGGTTCCATGTCTTGTCAGGGCTTCCCACACTGCATCTGCTTTCAAGCTTAGGTCTCTGCACCTTGATAGCTGGCCTACTTGCACCAGCGTTAGCGGGGGCAACAGCACACCTCTCCGAGATATGAGCATCCAGCCGCTCTCTCCTTGCACTACGGGTTGGGTTGCTCTCCTCTTTAACTTGGTTCAGTGCTGCCAGGTGCCGCTTGCACCAATCCACTGCAGACCAAAATTTCCTTCCAGCTAGGAAAATGTCATCATCCTAGTAGGGTCAACACAGGCAAATTATAAGCCTATTTTGGTTATCCAACTACATAACCTTAACTATGATCTTTTATATCTGTACAAAGGGGGACCAAGTAAGAGAAACTTGGGCTTAGAGAGAAACAGAAGAGAAACCTAGAAAAGAGCTAGAGACAGATAAGGCTAGAAAAGGGTTAAAGACAAGGTGTGCATCTGGGATTTACACAGATTATTCCTCAGTGTGGAGGTTTACAAGGGTTGATGAATATATGTGCTCCACCATTCCCACACTGTTTCAAATGTTTTAGAAGTGTCCATGAGAATGCTGACTGTCTTTTCCTATACCATAATCCAAGAAATCTCTCACTTAGCTGCTTACAACGTCGGTTGCTTCCAAGCTCGAGCCAAAGTCATTTTGGCTCCTAGCAGTATAAAGTGAATGAGTTTTAGGAGATGCTTTGAGCATTCAGGTGGCTTGCTGTTCAGCAAGGCAATTTCTGGGGTTTTGGGGATTGCAAGGCCAGTGACCTTGCGCAGGAAACAAAAGATTTTGTTCCAAAAACCCCTAATGAGCAGGCATTCCCACCAAGTATGAGAGTACCAACATGGCCACAACCCCTAAAGCAAAGGGGAGAGGAACCCGGAAAGATTTTTGCTAATCGGGAGGGGACCTGATACCATAGAGTGAACAACTTTACATTAGCTTACATTAGCGAGATATTCACTATTCCTTTGACCTACTGAAGAGGCTCCACCATGTATCAACTTTCCAGCTGAAATCCAAGTCCCTTTCCCAACTTAGTGCATAGGAGGATTTTTCTGAGGTCTCTGTCAAGGCTGTATACATTAAGGAAATACCACACCTTTGGTCCAGGGCTCCAGAACACCACTGCTCATAAGCTGTGACATGTGGGGGGGTCTGATTTGGAACGGCACTGTGAGAGGATGAAGTGTCTGATTTGATGTGGTCTGAATCTTTCTGATTGTGGCATCTCCAATTTGCTAACCCAATGGGACGCTGTCAGGGGGGCCCCAGAGGAGAGAAAGTGTCCAATTCTAAATAGACCCTTATTCGTTCACCAGTGCAAAGCCTTAATATTCTGTCCACTGGGAAAGAGGATTGTGAAACAGATGAGTCAGTGGCCTAAAGTCAGAGATCAGAGCCTTAGATTTATAGAGGGAATCACAGAGGGCTAAGAAATGGGATAGCGTAGGTGCCAATACTGGGGGTCTCTGTTTGAAGGGAACCCAAGTCAGATAATCTATAGTGTGTTTAGGGACCAACTGTCTGTCCATATCCACCCAATCCGGTCTCTGGCCTTCTGTCCATATCCACCAAATCCAGTCTCTGGCCTTGTGAGTATATATTAAAGAATTGGGCCAATTGGGCTGCTTGGTAGTATTTCCAGAGGAGTGGGACTCCCAAGCCCCGTTGCTTACGACTTCTAAAGAGGACACTTTTAGGACAGCGATATCCTCTGGAGCCCCAAATAAAGCTAAGTATTTTGGATTGAAGCTTCTGGAGGTGGGATTTGTAAAAAGAAAATTGGAAGGGAGCGAAATAGGAATAATATCCTGGGTAGTAGAGTCATTTTAATAGTTGACCCTCCCCAGCCAGGATATTTTTCTCTTTGACCAAAGAGACAGGTCGCTAGACAGTTTTTTGTAAAGAGGGGGATAGTTGGCACCATAGAGCTGATCCATGCTAGCTGTCAGGCTGACACCCAGATATGGTATGGAGGTGGAACTCCATGAAAACGAAAAGCTATTTTTAACATGTTCTTCCAGGGAGGTCGGGATATTGACATTCAAAGCTATAGATTTTGCCATGTTCACATGGAGGCTCAAAATTTTCCCAAAGTCCTTAAGGAGATCAAGAATATTCGGGGTGGAGATGAGGGGAGAGGTTATAAAAAAGGAGAAGGTCTTCCGCAAATAGCACGCATTTGTGGGTTCTCTGTCCATACCTTACTCCATGGATATTCGGATTAGATCTAATGGCTATGGCCAGGGTTTCTATAGCGATGGCAAAATTTATTGGGGGAAAGGGGACACCCTTGTCTAGTTCCTTTGGAAATGGGTCTGAGAAGTGGCCTAACAATTTAACTTGGGCACTGGAATTGGAATAGAGGGCCCTCAGAGTCTGTAAAAAGTGTGGTCCAAAACCCCATCTATCCAAGCGTTCGAATAGATGTAACCATTCTACTGTGTCAAAGGCCTTCTGGAGGTCAACTGAAAGCAAAGATCCTTCCTGAGGACTACCTCCATCCCAATTCGCTCTCAGAAGTGAAATGCCATCCACTGCTCTACGTATTTGATCCGGCCCCTGTCTACCGGGTATGAAGCCCACTTGATCCTTATGTATATAACCACCGGTAAAAGTGGAAAGTCTATTGGCCAATATTTTAGTCAAAATGTTAAGATCGTTATTGATCAAAGAAATAGGCCTGTAGTTGCTGACCTCTGAACTATCTTTCCCTGGTTTGGGAATGACTGATATATATGCCATGTTAGCCGCTGCATCAATTTTGGAACCTGTCGGGAGGGAGTTAAAAAAACGGGTCACATACGTGGAGAGGGAGGATCTAAATGTCTTGCAGTAACAATCTAAGAATCCAACTGGTCCTGAAGCAGACCCAAGTTTAAGATTTTTAATGACCTCTAGTATTTCAGCTTCGCTTATGGGTTTCTCCAGGTCTGACCAGTGGTCCTCGTTTAATTTGAGAATGGAGATGTCCTCTAGGAAGTCGGCTATGTGTGAGGTTGAGTGCTTTATTTGCCCTGTAGAGTGTGGAGTAGAATCCATGGAACGCGGCCATAATCTTTTGTGGATTCTGTGTGAGTGCCCCTGTGGAAGAACATAGTTTTGGAAAAGATACAGAGTAGTGTCGGGGCATCAATCTGGCAATCTGGGGCCTATTTTGTCTTTATGGAGGTAGAAACGAGCGCCAGACCACCGCCTGAGTGGTAAGGGCCAAGTTTAGGGATAAGCAACTAGATTCTAAAAGCGCTCGTGATTTAGAGGTGGGATTTCATCTATGGTCTTTGGAGATTTTATGGAATTCTTGTTCCAGCTTATTAATGTCTGCTCGACGCTCACATTTGAGTTTAGAGGCAAGCTGGATGATTTTACCTCTCATCACAGCCATATGGGATGCCCATAGTGTCTCAGGAGAGACTGTCCCATCATCATTAACCTGGAAGTATTCCACAATGTCTTTTTCCAAAATGGTGCAGTGGACCGGGTTGCTTAGTATAGACTCATTGAGACGCCAACAAAACATGCCATCATGCCCCTGCGTGTTTGTAATGAGCATTTGACCCGTCGAATGGTCTGGTAATGGGGAGTCTCTCATAGACAACCTGGTAACCGATGGGATGACCGAGGCTGCGATGAAAATAGGATCAATTCTCGTGTAGGTTTTATGTGGTGTTGAGAAGTGAGTGTAAACCTTTGAGTGTGGATTAAGTTCCCTCCAGATATCCACTAACCCATGTGAGTGCATGAGCTTGGCAATCTTACCACTTTGTTTATGGGGGTGCAATAGTTGGAAGCGATTATGCCCAGATTTGTCTAGCATCTGATCGCGTGCCACATTAGAGTCCCCCCCATTATCACTGTACCCACCAAGTGAGGGGAGATGGCCGACATCATGGTGGAAAAGAATTGTGCTTGACCTCGGTAAGGGGCATAACAACAGGATACCAAAGTATAATTAGTACCTTCTAGCAAGCCTAATATTAGTAAATATCTGCCCTCCGGATCCTCAATTTCCTGAGATAAGAAAAAGTTAGCCTTTTTGGAAAAGAAAATTCCTACCCCCTTAGTCTTATCTTCTGCGTTGTAAAATTGGGGATATTGGGGATATTTGGGATGGACGAATTTAGGTTGGAATTGCTCGGGAAGTGCGTCTCTTACAGAAAGAGAACATCAGTCTGTTGGGAAAGAGAATATTGAAAGTATTTGCTTCTTTTGGTGGGGGAGTTCAGACCCTAGATATTGTAAGAGGCTATATGAATAGGCCTAGGATTATGGTCATCTGAAGCCATGGACCAAGATGGGCAGTAACTCAGTAATTGGACAGAGACCTACCTTCCTCCAGATGCATTCTCTCTTGGATGGGTTGAATTTGGATATAGGACAGTCAGCACTCCTGAGACACCTGCGACTGGAATCCCCTTGATGCTTGGAAAAATTAAAGAAAGGTAAGAGGGAAAGAACAAGATATCAGAACCAAGAGGGACCTGTGGGGCCCACAGAAAAAGATTTCCGTAGACTTCCACTGGTACCTATGTATGGTAGCAGGCCAGCCTGCTCCCATAACCTGAATTAACCTCAACATTTGCCTATAAGGCGGGAGAACATCAGCCACGTGGGGGCAGAGGGAAGAGCATTGCTGCCACTCCAGCCCAACCAGAAGCCCAAATAAGTGGATTACTAGGCACACCCCCCCCCCCTATATGTTTAAGGGGAAATAGGGATAATAATGAGGGATGAAAATTGACCCAGTTTGAGGATGTCTCCCCTGGGCTTAGGGAAAATCAGAAGGTTCCCTAAAGTGATGCTCTCCTCTGAACTTCCCATCCACAAAAGGTAGAGTTCCCATATGTATAGCAAGTGATGTCAGGCTCACATGGGAATTCAAAAATTCCCAAAACAATAACAACCAAGTATAAGTAAGCAAAATGAAGATTAGCATCAAAGAGTTTTTGTGACTTCGGACACTTTTCTTATCAAAGTGCCCTGTCTTCCCTGAGTAAATTTAAGTGAACTCACAAATCTACGAACCAAATCTCCAGTGACTTAAAATGTCCAGCTGTAAAAAGGATATAAACCATGTTATTAGAAAACAAAAATAAAGAAGATGAAGCTGACCCTAGGCATAAACGAGGGCAATAGACAAACAAGATATCAAACAAGGATACGTTCACCTTCTTGAAGTGATGAAAAGGCATGGGTTTTGTTCTTGAAGATAAAGGAAAGTAGAAATGGGAAGTACCACCAGTATTTGATTGCCTTTTGAGCCAGAACATGGAGTAGAAGTTTTAGTGACCTTCTTTGCTGGATAGTACGCGGCGCGGGGAGAGGTCAGCGAAGATTTGGACCAGATGGCCCTGAATGGACAGTTCTGCATCCCTGGAAAATCACATAATGTCTTCCTTAACTTGGTAAAAGTGTGGCTTGACAAATATGTCCCTGGGAAGGCCATCTGACTGAAGGGTGGAGAGCTCTATGAGCTCTTTCCAGCTCCAACCAGTGCTCTGGGATACCAGGGATAAGGTCTGCTATGAATGAGCGGACAGCAGCATTCACATCTTTGACAGACTCAGGGAGACCTCTTATGCGAAAATTGTATCGCCTGGAGCAGTTCTCCAAGTCATCTATTTTGGATATGGCTGTATCCAGGCAGTCTTGTAAGTCCTGTATACGGTCTGTGTTTTGGTTGGTTCTAGAAATTATCTGATCCATTTTGTTTTCCATAACATCTATTCTGGACCCAAGGTTTGGAGGTCTGCGTGTATTGCTGAAGTGATTTGGGAAGCTGTTTGCGCTAGCCCTTTGGAGAGCATCTTAGAAATAGCAAAAAAATAGTGAAAAGTTGGGCGCAAAACCATATAAGCATGTGAATATCAACCAGACACACATAGGTGTGACATAATAATCAACATGTATATCATATATTATATAAACCAGTCCAATATGAAAGAATGTGAAATAAATATATTTATATTTGTGAGACAAATATAAATGGGTGTATTTCTTCTGTGTGGGTAAAATCTCCAACACCGTGCCTTCAAAAAGTGCAGTATGCCAATTTCTTGTGATTAAAACTTTACCCGAAGGGACAAATAAATCTGCTCACCAGAAGTATCTGGCCACAGAGTGACCACCAGGCATAAAGTTGGAAAAACTTCCTCAGCAAACCAGGATCCTCCAAGCCAATAAGAACTTTAATTGAGCATCTCCAAAAATTATCAAACATCATACATTCATAGATGGTGAATGGTGATCCTCTGATAATAAACACTCAATGCAAGTTCCAAATGCTCCTTAACCTTATCTTAATCTGTAAAGACTGGCTCTCCCAAAAATGAGCCAAAAACGGCAATAGTGCAATACTCTTTATTGTCAGAGCACTTACATGCCTTAAAACGTACAGCAGATAGCAGCTCAGCTGTGGGATGAGGCAGGGGCCGATCGGTCACTAGAATGTGAAACCAGGAAGCACGGCATGCATCTCAGCTGGGGGTGGAGGGGATAGCTCCTGTGTCTAACATCTACAGCCTCATTTTCTATGCATTTCGTGTCCAAGCACACGTCTTCAGGAAAATGGAAGCTGACACCATGACACCGGACGTCATGACACCGGAGCCTAAATGCTGTGCAATACAGCGCTATTGGTCAGTGCCAGTCACATGGGATAGAATGTGTGTTTCTATAAAGTTATCAATGTACAGAAAACAAAAAATGAGGGCAGAAACAGTCAAGGAAAGCACCACATCCTGTATATATTGTAGACAAAACAAAGAAAAGGGGGGGGGGGTTATGGACTTTTAAGGTGCTAATATACTAGTGATGGATAAAGTAGTAAACATGTATGACTTATCCATAAAAAAGATTTTATTACAATTGGTATAAATTACACAACATGGTTAAAAAAATTTATCAATACAGTATCCACATCTCAAAACAAGGGCAAGTAATCACAGAGATACCACTCAACGGAATACCACTGTACATGTTTCGCTCAATGGGAGCTTCTTCAGGAGTTTTGGTACACATTAAGGAAGTACTAAGAATAATAAGAGAATGGATAAAATATCATAGAGGAGTTATTACCTATCATAGACATACATTTATATGGATACTATATCATACATGGGTTTATGACAAAAAAAATCAAAGAAATCAAAAAAATCAAAATGATTAATCAAAATCACATACATTGATCAAGTTTCAACACAAGTGGCCACAGAAGAACAAAGAATGAAGGTATATCCATTCTCTATGTCTTAATACACAATTGGGCGGGTACCTGGCTGTCCTGAAAGACTCCGGGAAAGAACGTTACCAGTAAGTAACTTAGTTTTTCCCCTAATCGTCTTTCAGGACAGCCACCTGAGAGGATAAACGAGCACTTACCCCTAGGGTGGGACCACGGCTTGTAAGACCTTGCGTCCAAAAGTCTGATCTTTAGCCGCCCAAAGATCCACTCTATAGTGTCTTAAAAGGTGGCAAAGCTGGACCAGGTTGCCGCTTTACAAATCTGTTCCAGGGTTGCTCCAGCTCTTTCTGCTTGCGACGCAGCCATTGCCCTGGTGGAGTGTGCCCTGATACCCTCTGGGACCTGCATGCCTCATAACCCATAAGCCTGTTCAATGGCATCTTTTAGCCATCTGGCTATGGTGCGTCTTGAGGCCTTATGCCCTTTCCTTGCTCTTTTGTTGCTTCTAAATAATGCAAGACGCATCTCCTCACGTCTAGACTATGGAACCTTACTTCTTGTTTTTTAGAAGGATTTGGGCAGAACGATGGTAACACAATCTCCTGGCCTTTGTGGAATTTCGAGGCCACTTTAGGCAGAAATGCCGGATCCATCTTAAAGATTATGCAAACCGGAAAAATCAGAAAAAAGGGGGGCCTAATTGATAGGGCCTCTATCTCACAGACCCTTTTGGCTGTAGTAATTGCCACCAAGAAGACTGCTTTAAGCGTCAGCATCTTCAGGTTGCAACTATCCAATGGTTCAAAGGGGTCTGCTGTCATAGTTTGCAGCACTAATGACAGATCCAACTTTGGAAAGACTGTACCTTGTATTGGTCTTTGTCTGCTCAGTGATCTAAAGAGTCTGATTACACACGGATCAGATGCTAATCTCTTTTCCAGTTAAACTGAAAGTGCTGACACTTGACTCTTAAGCGTGCTAAGACTTAGTCCTTTCTATATCCCGTCCTGTAGAAACTCCAGGACTGCCACTGAGCTTTGTATATTGACTTTCTTGTCTATACACCATTTGTTAAAGCATCTCCATACTTTTTGGTAGATGTTCCGTGTCTCAATCTTCCTGCTTTTCAGCATTGTGTCTATTAGACGGCCTGAGAACCCTTTTGCTTCTAGCAGCTGCTCCTCAGACACCATGCGGCCAAGTTACATCTTTGCACTTGGGGGCAGTGTACTGGACCCTGGGAGAGAAGATCTTCCTGGATCGGTAATAACCAGGGGGGTTCCACCGCGAGTTCTCTGAGCATAGAGAACTACGGTCTCCTGGGCCAATAGGGCGCTATGAGAATTACTGTTGTATTCTCTGTACGTAACTTCCTTATTACTGCTGGTAGTAGTACCGGTGGGGGAAAGGCATAGCATTTGTTGAATGCCCATGTTTGTGCTAACGCATCTACCCCGAGCGCTCCGTCCTCTCTTTTCAGGGAGAAGAACGCTCTGACTTTCCTGTTTTCCTTTGAGGCAAACAAGTCCACTTGAGATATTCCCCATTTTTGAGCAATCTGCTTGAATACCTCCTGCTTTAGCGCCCAATCGCATTCTTTTACTCTTTTCCTGCTGAGGAAATCCGCCACTTTGTTTAAGTCCCCCTTCAAATGGACTGCTGACAATGAGAGTATGTTTTCTTCTCCCCATTTCAAGATTTCCTTTGCTAAGGTCCACAGGGTTCCGCTTCTTGTTCCCCCCTGTTTGTTTATATAGGCGATCACTGACGCATTGTCGGACCTGACTTGCAAATGGTGACCCCTCAGCTCTTTCTGGAAGGTTTGAAGTGCATACCATACTGCTCTCAATTCCTTCCAGTTGGATGATCTTATCCTCTCCTCCTTTCCCCAAGTCCCTTGTGATATCTGAGAGCCTAAATGTGCTCCCCACCCTACGCCGCTCCCGTATGTGGTTAAGATTCGGGAAATGGGTAGTCTCCACAGCCATCCTGTGTTCATGTTCTCTGTTCTCCTCCACCACCATAAGGTTCTTCTTACCCATGCTGGCAATAGAACCTTGGTGTCTAAGGATTCCTGCCTGTGATCCCGTATCCTTAATAGGAACACCTGCAGTGGCCGGAAATGCAAGCCTGCCCACTGTACTGCTGGGATTGCAGATGTTAACAGTCCCAGCATTGACATTATCTGCCTAATGGCACATGGTAAGTTGGCTTGTGCTTATGCTAACTTCTTTCTGAATCTTCCCTATTTTCTCTTTGGGTAGAAACAGTCTTTGTTGCGCTGAGTCTATGACATACCCCAAGTATACTATTTGCTGACTGGGTTGTAAATTGGATTTTTCCAAATTTACCTGCCAACCTAGACTCTCTAAAAACATTTGCATATAGCTGAGGTTTTCTAGTAACTTCCTGGGTGACTCTGCAAACAGAAGGTCGTCCAAATAGGCAATGATGGATATGCCTTCGACCCGTAATGGTGCCAGAGCTTCGGCCAGAATCTTTGTAAAAATTCTGGGCGATGAGGAGAGGCCGAATGGTAGAGCCTGAAATTGAAGGTGCATGATTCCTACTTCCGTCTTTATTGCTAATCTCAGGAATTTCTGACACTCCTGGTGTATCGGGATGTGGAGGTATGCGTCCTTTAGGTCTAGGGAGACCATATAACAGTTTGGGGGCAATAGTGCCCTTTCTGAATATATGGACTCCATTCTGAACCTCTTGTAGGTTATGGACAGATTTAGAGGTTTGAGGTTGAGGATTGGTCTGACCTTCCCTGAAGTTTTCTGCACTGCGAATATGTGGGAGTAGAAACCTTGCCCTCTCTCTCCCTTTGGTACTTTGATAATCACCCTTTGTTCTTTGAGTTCCTTTAAGGATCTCATTAATCCTCTGGCCTTCTCCTTGATCCTTGGAAGTTTGATGTGTAACCTGTTTGGGGGTGATCTTCAGAACTCTAAACAATATCCTTCCTTTATTGTTCTCAGAATAAATTGGTTGGAAGATATTTCTTCCCATTGCGGGAGGAAGGCCCCCAGTCTCCCTCCCACTGTGACTACTTTGTCATTTCTTTTGGGTTTGCTCAGGAGGGCGAAAAATCACCCCTCCCTTGCCTTTTCCTCTCTGAACCCAAGGTTTCCTCTGGGTCTCCATCTTGGGAGTTGTAAAGCGGGATCTTGTATTCCCTCTTTGCCTCTTCTTACTTTGTTGTGGCTGTTTCCAATTTGCTTTACGCTTCAATGGGAACGCCTTCTTCCTATCTGCAGTTTGGTCCAGCACCTTTTCTAACCCTGGTCCGAACAGCAGATCCCCTGTAAAGGGAATACCGCAGAGTTTGGCTTTGGATGCGCAGTCACCCTGCCATGTCTTAAGCCATAGGGCCCTTCTTGTGGAATTGGCTAGTGCGGAGGACCTGGCTGCCATCCGAGCCAGTTCTGCGGAAGCGTCTGCGATATACGCAAGACCTCGCAGCAGTGTGGGAAATGAAGCTAGAATCTGCTCTTTCGCAGTTCCTTCTTCAATGTGAGCCTGTAGCTGGTTTAACCAGAATTCTACGTTCCTAGCCACCATCGTGATTGCCATAGCTGGCTTCAGGCTACCCACTGTCGAGTCCCATGATTTCTTTAACAATGAGTCTATCCTCTTATCCATTGGCTCAGAAAGAACCCCCATGTCCTCAAATGTCAAGTCCGTGTGCCTTGACACCTGCGAGAAGGCTGCATCTAGTTTTGGAATCTTGTTTCACACTGATGCTGGGTCCTCTGTAAAGGGAAACCGTCTTTTTAAGGCCTTAGAAAAAATTGGCTTTCTTTCCGGTTCCTGCCACTCTTTCTTAATAGCCTCTATTAGGACCTCATGAACAGGAAAATTCCTCTTTTCCCGTTCCCCTAGGCCCTCATACATCTGATCGTGCAAGGATAACTGTTTCTTCTCCGTTGATATACCTAGCGTGGTATAAATGGCCCCTAAAAGGTGATCTACCTCTTTTAATGAGAGCTTGTATCGGGATGGCTTCCTGGCATCCCCATCCAGAGCTTCACCCTCAGAATCTTGGGAGCCGGAAGTTGCACTGTCAGGTTCCTCTTCCACCTCCTCTCTAGGGGCTACTGAAGGACCTGCACTAGTGGAAGGTATTGCCTGTGTTTTCAGTAACGTTTTTGTCGGAGGAGCAGTCTGAAACTGTGGCATTTGAAACCCTTCAAAAAAGGTTTTGAAGGATTCAAAAGTATTGGACAATTCCTTAACAGATGCCGCTAGCTCACCCTGCTCTGAAGAATGTTCTTGTACTAGTTTACTAATACAATCCTTGCATAATGGCTTTTCCCAGGAATCTCTAAGGGTAATTTTACAGGAAGGGCACCTCCTCTTTGAAACATGAGGGGCCCTGGTTTTCTCTGTTTTCTGAAAAGACATAAGAAAAAAACCCCAACCATTAACACACAGTACCCTTCCCTGCATAATTGCAGGAGTGCAACACTTTCATTCGGGCTTGCCTCACCAGGGGCCCTATGAATCCACCCTCTGACTCTTGAGGGTCTTTAACCTAATCCCCCCCTTGCACCTGTCCCACACTAATGATAGAGGGGGGGTGGTGGTTCAGGCCAGGGGAGCTCCACCCTAGGTTCCCCTTACCTTAATATGGCTGGAGCTTGTCTCTGCTGGAGCAGTGCGGTCCAAGTCCTCTGCATCCGCCATCCTCGTGTCACCTCCGGAGCTTTTGCTGTCTCTACAGCATGTACAGCTCCTCTCCAGCCCCATGCCTGGCTCCCTTTCAATGTTCGTGGCCGGAACCGGAAGCCGCGAACCCAGAAGTGCACGCCCCTTCTGGCCGGATATGACCTCACCCGCCACAGGCCGCGCAATCCCAGTACCCGGCGTGTTACTATTCCACATGCTGCTGGGGGCATGAGACTGCAGGAGCTGCGTTCCGATTCACCATGCTCGGTGATGAAAAGGGAGCCCCCCCGACCTCAACCTGCTCTCAGGGATGCGGGGGTGGCAATATACAGAAAAGTTTTTCCTGACCAGGTTAGTGTCATAACCGCTATGGGTCTGCACTAACATCTTTCCTGGTCTGTCGTAGGAGTCTCTACTCCTCTTTCAGGACATGCTGCCTGAGCCTCCCTAGCTCTCCTGGCTGGTTCCAGTGGTGTCTCCCCTCTGGAGGAAACACAAAAAACTGAGGAGCCAGCAGGGGAGGAGGAAATTTATAGAAGCTAGCGCAGGTGTTTCCAACAGAGGGGAGGAGCCAAGCTCACAGGTGGCTGTCCTGAAAAACGATTAGGGAAAAAAAAACAAAGCAAAAAAAGGGGGAAAGAGAAAAAATGAGGACCCCCTTATTGGGTGTAATGCATATGTGCAGATATGTACACTCCAAGCCTCATTATTCATACATCTACACACACCCCAATAAGACACATTATGACTCAAACATTCTAACTAAGAAAACTAGTAAAATATATTTAAACTATTAGATAAAAAATCATTTGGGAAGTGGGCATCCAAAAAATGACCCAGCCAATCGTACACACCTTGGATTGG
Source organism: Aquarana catesbeiana (assembly GCF_042186555.1). Lineage (NCBI taxonomy): Eukaryota > Metazoa > Chordata > Amphibia > Anura > Ranidae > Aquarana > Aquarana catesbeiana. Next base: position 207,389,853 of record NC_133331.1, on the reverse strand, counting down.
AAATTTAAAATAGACTAAGTTAAAAGTCATTTAGGAAACAGTTTAAATCAATCTCGATGTTTAAGCCGGCAGGCATAAGACACTCAAATTAAAAAATCCAGCGGGTTTCGGCCTGCGAGACACGAGTTCTCATGTCACCTCCTCTCCAATGGGGTACCACCTTGTCAATCCCATAAAACTTTAAAAGAGGGTTTTTTTGATGGTGGGTTCTAAAATGATTAGATACACTATGTTTCCTAAACCCATTAGCAATATTGGTAACATGTTCATTAATTCTTTTATATAAACATCTTGTGGTCCGCCCCACATATATCAGGCCACAAGGGCAGGTGAGGAGGTACACCGCATATCTGGTATTACAGGATATGAATTTGTCTATTTTATACTCCTTCCCATTACTCCCTACAAAGACATCTGTTTTTCTTTTTTTGTCTGCAGTGGTTCTGCAAGACTTGCACCCTCCACATCTGTAGAAGCCTATAGTATCAAGAAATTTTTTTTTTCCTAATCTTAGGAGGCTCTACCACATTTTTGGCTATCATATTTCTAAGCCCTGGAGCTCTCTTATAGACAAAGGATGGCTTACGGGGTAGAATCTTATTCAGGGTGTTATCCCTCAACAAGATCGGCCAGAATTTCTTGAAGGGCTCTTCAACCTTTTTGTAATCCAGGTTCTAACCCATGCCAAATGCCAGTTCAAATTTATTCTCTTTTCTTTTTGCTTGATCAGCCACCACATTTCTGTTACTATTGGATACTTCCAACCTGACTTTCTCAGGGTCACAAAGGTTGCATCCTTTCTCCAGAAATCTTTTAAGCAAAACCTCTGATTGGGCCCAATAGTCTTCATCCAGGTCACAGTTTCGTCTCATCCGGACGAACTTCCCCTGGGTATGGACTTAATCCACCCCGGGTGGTGACAGCTGCGTGTTGATATATAACCATTTTTATCAACTTCCTTGAAAAAAGTTCTGGTCAGTAGTTTATTCTCTTTCCTAAAAATTTCCAAATCCAAGTACTGAAGTTTTTCAAAACTCCATTGGCTGGTGAGTTTGATACCATATCGGTTGTTATTCATATGATCCATGAACAGATGGAGATCCTCCATGGAACCATCCCTTATGAATACCAGGTCATCTATATACCTCCGATATAGCACCAACTGTGGCCATTCATCAGTAAAGATGTCCTCATTCTCCCATTTATCTAAAAAAAATATTTGCAACACCGGGGGCATATTTTGCCCCCATTGCAACACCCTTGACCTGATTGAAAAAATCACCCCCGTACCAAAAAAAGTTGTTAGACATGGCCATGTTGAGCCCTTCCACTAAAAATCCGAATTGGCTTTGTCTGAGCTCAGTATGTTTATGTAGAGACCATTTTATTGCGTCCAAAGCATCCTTGTGTTTAATATTTGTGTAGAGAGACTCCACATCTGCTGTTACCAACAGAGTTGAGCTCTTCACACACACATCCTTCAGTAGGCCCTTTAGCTCCTTACCATCCTTTAAAAAAGCTCTGCCTTTAGCTGTGAAAGGTTGAAAGAAGGTGTCCAGGTACTCTCCTAATCGCGAATATAGGGAATTAATTCCACTAATGATTGGCCTCCCTGGTGGAGTTACTTTATTTTTATGCATTTTGGGCAAATGATACATCACCGGTAGGGATAAGCCGAAAACCCCCCAGTTTGGTTCGCAACAGAACCTGCGAACGGACCAAAAATTTGCACGAACGTTAGAACCCCATTGACGTCTATGGGACTTGAACGTTCGAAATCAAAAGTGCTCATTTTAAAGGCTAATTTGCATGGTATTGTCCTAAAAAGGATTTGGGGACCCAGGTCCTGCCCCAGGGGACATGTATCAATGCAAAAAAAACTTTTAAAAATGGCTGTTTTTTCGGGAGCAGTGATTTTAATGATGCTTAAAGTTAAAAAAAAGTGAAATATTCCTTTAAATATTGTACCTGGGGGGTATCTATAGTATGCCTGTAAAGTGGCGCGTGTTTCCCGTGCTTAGAACAGTCCCTGCACAAAATGTCGTTTTTAAAGGAAAAAAAGTCATTTAAAACTGCTTGCGGCTTTAATGTAATGTCGGGTCCTGGCAAAATGGATGAAAATCAGCGAGACAAACAGCATGGGTACCCCCCAGTCCATTACCAGGCCCTTTGGGTCTTGTATGGATATTAAGGGGAACCCCGCACCTAAATTAAAAAAAGGAAAGGCGTGGGGCCACCAGGTCCTATATACTCTTAACAGCAGTATACAGGCGGTGCAAACAAGACAGGGACTGTAGGTTTGTTGTAAAGTAGAATCTGTTTGGAATTTTGAACCTTGTACATTTTTAACGTGTTTAGCTCCAGCCAAAAAATCTATTTTAAGCTTTTTGGAAAACATAGGAAAGGGTTATCACCCCTGTGACATTTGTTTTGCTGTCTGTGCTCCTCTTCAGAAGATTTCACCTCATTTTTTGTCCCAATGACAAATGTTTTTTGAAAATTTGGGTTTTTTTGTGAAACAAGGATTGGTGATAAAGCATCAGTGGAAAGGAGAAACGTTTTTCCCATATTAACTCTTACAGGAGAGAATTTCCCTTCTTAGGAGTAAATTTCATCTCACTTCCTGTTGTCTCCTTCCGTTTGCAAGTAGGAGTCGTTTGTAAGTTGGATGTTTGAAAGTAGGGGCCTGCCCTATATACTCAGCAGAAATTTTGGCCTTAGGTGTTGTTGTAATTACATGCCCCTGTTGAACAGGGGCAGAAAAATTGGGTCTTTGGTGGTGGTGCTAGTGCCACAACACTGTAAGTCCTCACTCGCTCTTGGTGGGCGCAGAAATGGGCCCTGCTGTGAAATATTAGATCAAGAATTGTAATTACATGGCCCTGTTGAACAGGGGCTGAAAAATTGGGCCTTAGGCACTGGTGCTGGTGCCACAACACTGCTACACCTTACAGATACTCTAGTTGGAACGCAGAAACGAGCCCTGCTGCAAAGTATTGCATCAAAAATTGTAATTACACGCCCCTGTTAAACAGGGGCTGAAAAATTGGGCCTTAGGCACTGGTGGTGGCGCCCAGAACCAAAAATTTTCTTACAAGCTATCAGCGTGATCATTGAGGAGGAAGAGGATAATTACTCAGGAATAGTCACTCAGCATCAGCATAGGCAGTCTTTGAAGGGATCTGAGATTTAAAAAAAAATTATTTGGTTACATCAGCATCAGGTGCTTGGTAGCTGGTGGTGATCCAAGACTGATTCATTTTTATGAAGGTCAGTCGATCGACCGAGTCGGTGGACAGACGCACCCTGTGATCGGTTACAAAGCCTCCAACAGCACTGAATGTGCATTCCAAAAGAACGCTAGATGCAGGACAGGCCAGTAGCTCAATTGCATACTGTGCAAGCTCTGGCCAGTGATCCATCCTCAAGACCCAGTAACCCAGAGGATTTTCGGTGGGAAAGGTGTCCAAGTCAGATCTTGCCCCTAGGTATTCCTGCACCATGTAAAACAGACGCTGGTGATGGTTGCTGGAACCGATCATACCTTGGGGCTGCAGACCAAAAAATTGTCTGAACGCATCGGTCAGACGGCCACCTTCTCCACTGCTCCTTCTTTAAATGACTGAAGCCTCAGCAACACGTTGTCCAGGAACATGAGTTTGTAACCTTCCAGTCTCTGGGAACGCGTTGCACAGACCTTTCTGCAAGGCCTCCCGAAGATGTTTCATCCTCTGCTCCCTCTGCGATGGCAAGATAAGGTCCGCAACCTTACCCTTGTAAAATCGATCAAGGAGGGTTGCCAGCCAGTATTGGTCCTTCTCCTTGATACCACGAATACGAGGATCCTTACGCAGGCTTTGCAGGATCAGGGAGGCCATGCAGCATAGGTTTGCTGAGGCATTCGGTCCGGAGTCCTCTGGGTCACTAAGGATGACATGGTCCGCAGCCACCTCCTCCCAGCCACGTACAAGTCCATGTGTTTCTTGGGACTGATCCCTTAAAGACTGCTGCTGATGCTGAGTGCCAGGCTCCACCTCCATACTGACACAATCCTCCTCCTCCTCCTCGTCCTCTTCCTGTGTGATCGGTGGGCACACAGGAACACTGTCTGGATAAAGGGGTCCTTGAGAGCTAAGGAAGTCCTCCTCTTCATGCCTTTGTTCTGCCTCAAGTGCCCTGTCCATTATTCCATGCAGCGTGTGCTCCAACAGGTGGACAAGGGGGACAGTGTCACTGATGCATGCACTGTCACTACTCACCATCCTCGTGGCCTCCTCAAATGGTGACAGGACAGTGCATGCATCCCTGATCATGGCCCACTGGCGTGGGGAAAAAAAACAAGCTCCCCTGACCCTGTCCTGGTGCCATATTCACACAGGTACTCATTGAGGGCCCTCTGCTGCGTGTGCAGCCGCTGCAGCATGGCCAACGTTGAGTTCCACCTGGTGGGCATGTCACAGATTAGGCAGTTTTTGGCCAGGTTAAACTCCTTTCGGAGGTCTGCCAGCCGAGCACTGGCATTATATGACCGGCGGAAATGCACACAGACTTTCCTGGCCTGCCTCAGGACATCCTGTAAGCCCGGGTACCTGCCCAAGAACTGCTGCACCACCAAGTTAAGGACGTGAGCCAAACAGGGCACATAGGTCATTTGTCCCTGTCGGAGGGCAGAGAAGATGGTTGGTGCCATTGTCGCAAACCACCATTCCTGCCTTAATTTGGCGTGGCGTCAACCACCTCTGAACCTGCCCCTGCAGAGCTGACAGAACCTCTGCCCCAGTGTGGCTCCTGTCCCCCAAGCACACCAGCTCAAGCACCGCATGGCATCTTTTGACCTGCATACTTGCGTAGCCCCTTGAACGGCTACGGAGCACCGCTGGTTCCAAGGACAAAGCACAGGAAGAGGCCATGGAGGAAGAAGAAGAGGAGGGGGTGGAGGAGAGAGGTGTGTCACAATCATTAGTAGTGGCATTTTGAAGGTGTGGTGGCGGAACAACCTCCAACACTACTGCACCTTGTCCTGCATCCTTCCCAGCTGCCAGCAGAGTCACCCAATGCACGGTGAAACTTAGGTAACGTCCCTGTCCATGCCTGCTGGACCATGAGTCAGTGGTAATATGCACCTTACCGCTGACCGCCCTGTCCAGCGAGGCCAAGACATTGCCTTCCACATGCCGGTAGAGAGCCGGAATCGCCTTCCGTGAGAAAAAGTGGTGTTTGGGTACCTGCCACTGAGGAACCGCACATTCCACAAACTCACGGAAGGGGACAGACTCTACCAACTGAAAAGGCAGCAGTTGAAGTGCTACAAATTTTGCCAAGCTAGCATTCAACTGCTGGGCATGTGGATGACTGGGAGCGAACTTCTTTCGGCGGTGCAGCAGCTGGGGCAGGGAAATATTCCTGGTAGAATCTGACGTCAGTGTACCGAAAGCAGATTGCCCACAAGTACTTGGCTGTGACACACTTAATTCTACACCTTCATTCCTCTCAGTGCAAGTCTCAGAGAGGACTGAAGGTATAGTGGGGTTGGAGATCTCAGCTGATGAGGAGAGGTCCTCTTTGTTCTTTGGTGTGGGTCTTTTAAGTACGCTTGCCAACGAACTGCATGGCAGGTCAACATATGTCTGGTCAAGCATGTGGTGCCCAAGTGGGAGATGTTTTGACCACGCAAGATACGCTTGAGACATATGTTGCAAATAGCAGCGGTGCGATCTGATGCACTCGTCTCAAAAAAGGACCACACCAAGAACTTTTTGAATAACGCGCAGAGACTGCAGCGCCCTGCACATGCGGAGCTTTGGGGTGTGATGCAGTCAGTGTGCTGCCCTTAGGCTGGCCCCTGGAGAGCATCCTGCCTCATTGGTGATGTGCCGCCTCCTCCTCCTCCTCCTCGTCTCTCCTATCAAGCACACACGTTGAGTCAGTGACCTCATCATCCCCTCCCTCCTCATCACTGGAGCAAACCTGGCAGTATGTTGCAGCAGGGGGAGCATGACTGCCAGATTGCTGTCCTTCTTGGGCACCCTCTCTGTCCGTGCTCACATTACTGCCTTCATCTAGCTCAGTATCATCATCAGAGCCTTCCAAACGCTGGGCATCTTCCTGGAGCATGTACCCAACACTGTGGTCAAACAGTTCGAGGGACTCCTCAGGAGGACATGGTGGGGCTAGGGAAGGAGTCACTGATGACATTGAGCCGAGGGAAGAGGCCGTTGCTTTGCCAGACAAAGTACCCTGAGCATGGGTGAGAGAGGATGAGGAGGATGAGGACGGCTTGGTCATCCACTCGACCAAGTCTTCCGCATGTTGCGGCTCAACAAGGCCAGCTGCCGAATAAAAGGCCAAGCGCGTCCCACGGCCACGTGCTGATGAGGATGCACCGTCTCCACGACCAGCACTGTTGCCTCTAGACACAGAGCCTGCTTGCCCTCTTTTATTGGCTTGTGACTGTCTGCCTCTCCTTGTTGGGCTTCCAGACATACTAATGGCCTGTAGCTGCACTAAGCTGTGATATATATATATATATATATATGTACTGATACTGCAGCTAGCAAAATCAACTGCCTGCCTGTAGTATGAGAACACCACCAACCTTCTACAGGTAGCTTTAGCTGAACACTGTGCAGAGCTCGCAAAAAACTAACTTGTAGCTTATTTAGCTGCCTGCGGTAGTGATAGGATCAGGAAAACACAACCAACCTTCTACAGGTAGCTTTAGGTGAACACTGTGCAGAGCTCACCAAAAAATAACTTGTAGCTTATTTAGCTGTCTGCGGTAGTCATAGGATCAGGAAAACACCACCAACCTTCTACAGGTAGCTTTAGGTGAACATTGTGCAGAGCTCGCACTACACTAACTTGTAGCTTATTTAGCTGCCTGCGGTAGTGATAGGATCAGGAAAACACCACCAACCTTCTACAGGTAGCTTTAGCTGAACACTGTGCAGAGCTCCCAAAAAAATAACTTGTAGGTTTAGCTGAACACTGTGAGGAGGACGCACTACACTAACTTGTAACTTTAGCTGAACACTGTGCAGAGGTCTCACTACACTAACTTGTAGTTTTAGCTGAACACTGTGAGCAGGACGCACTACACTAACTTGTAGCTTTAGCTGAACACTGTGCAGAGGTCTCACTACACTAACTTGTAGCTTTAGCTGAACACTGTGCAGAGGTCTCATTACACTAACTTGTAGTTTTAGCTGAACACTGTGCAGAGGTCTCACTACACTAACTTGTAGTTTTAGCTGCACACTGTGAGCAGGACACACTACACTAACTTGTAGCTTTAGCTGAACACTGTGCAGAGGTCGCACTACACTAACTTGTAGCTTTATCTGAACACTGTGCAGAAGTCTCACTACACTAACTTGTAGATTTAGCTGAACACTGTGCAGAGGTCTCACTACACTAACTTGCAGTTTTAGCTGAACACTGTGAGCATCACGCACTACACTAACTTGTAGCTTTAGCTAAATACTGTGCAGAGGTTTCAACACACTAACTTGTAGCTTTAGCTGAACACTGTGCAGAGGTCTCACTACACTAACTTGTAGTTTTAGCTGAACACTGTGAGCAGGATGCACTACACTAACTTGTAGCTTTAGCTGAACACTGTGCAGAGGTCTCACTACACTAACTTGTAGTTTTAGCTGAACACTGTGAGCAGGACGCACTACACTAACTTGTAGCTTTAGCTGAACACTGTGCAGAGGTCTCACTACACTAACTTGTAGTTTTAGCTGAACACTATGCAGAGGTCGCACTACACTAACTTGTAGTTTTAGCTGAACACTGTGCAGAGGTCGCACTATACTAACTTGTAGTTTTAGCTGAACACTGTGCAGAGGTCGCACTATACTAACTTGTAGTTTTAGCTGAAAACTGTGAGCAGGACGCACTACACTAACTTGTAGTTTTAGCTGAACACTGTGAGCAGAACGCACTACACTAACTTGTAGCTTTAGCTGAACACTGTGCAGAGGTCTCACTACACTAACTTGTAGTTTTAGCTGAACACTGTGAGCAGGACGCACTACACTAACTTGTAGCTTTAGCAGAACACTGTGCAGAGGTCTCACTGCACTAACTTGTAGTTTTAGCTGAACACTGTGCAGAGGTCGCACTACACTAACTTGTAGTTTTAACTGGACACTGTGAGCAGGACGCACTACACTAACTTGTAGCTTTAGCTGAACACTGTGCAGAGGTCTCACTACACTAACTTGTAGTTTTAGCTGAACACTGTGAGCAGGACGCACTACACTAACTTGTAGCATTAGCTGAACACTGTGCAGTGGTCTCACTACACTAACTTGTAGTTTTAGCTGAACACTGTGAGCAGGACGCACTACACTAACTTGTAGCTTTAGCTGAACACTGTGCAGAGGTCACACTACACTAACTTGTAGCTTTAGCTGAACACTGTGAGGAGGACGCACTGCCCTAACTTGTAGCTTTAGCTGAACACTGTGCACTACACTAACTTGTAGTTTTAGCTGAACATTGTGCAGAGGTCGCACTACACTAACTTGTAGTTTTAGCTGAACACAGTGAGCAGGACGCACTACACTAACTTGTAGCTTTAGCTGAACACTGTGCAGAGGTCTCACTACACTAACTTGTAGCTGAACACTGTGCAGAGGTCTCACTACACTAACTTGTAGTTTTAGCTGAACACTGTGCAGAGGTTGCACTACACTAACTTGTAGTTTTAACTGAACACTGTGAGCAGGACGCACTACACTAACTTGTAGCTTTAGCTGAACACTGTGCAGAGGTTTCACTACACTAACTTGTAGTTTTAGCTGAACACTGAGCAGGACGCACTACACTAACTTGTAGCTTTAGCTGAACACTGTGCAGAGGTCTCACTACACTAACTTGTAGTTTTAGCTGAACACTGTACAGAGGTCTCACTACACTAACTTGTAGTTTTAGCTGAACACTGTGCAGAGGTCGCACTACACTAACTTGTAGTTTTAGCTGAACACTGTGAGCAGGATGCACTACACTAACTTGTAGCTTTAGCTGAACACTGTGCAGAGGTCTCACTACACTAACTTGTAGTTTTAGCTGAACACTGTGAGCAGGACGCAGTACACTAACTTGTAGCTTTAGCTGAACACTGTGCAGAGGTCTCACTACACAAACTTGTAGCTTTAGCTGAACACTGTGCAGAGGTCTCACTACACAAACTTGTAGTTTTAGCTGAACACTGTGCAGAGGTCTCACTACACTAACTTGTAGTTTTAGCTGAATACTGTGCAGAGGTCGCACTACACTAACTTGTAGTTTTAGCTGAACACTGTGAGCAGGACACACTACACTAACTTGTAGCTTTAGCTGAACACTGTGCAGAGGTCTCACTACACTAACTTGAAGTATTAGCTGACCACTGTGAGCAGGACGCAGTACACTAACTTGTAGCTTTAGCTGAACACTGTGCAGAGGTCTCACTACATTAACTTGTAGTTTTAGCTGAACACTGTGAGCATAACGCACTACACTAACTTGTAGCTTTAGCTGAACACTGTGCAGAGGTCTCACTACACTAACTTGTAGTTTTAGCTGAACACTGTGGAGAGGTCGCACTACACTAACTTGTAGCTTTAGCTGAACACTGTGCAGAGGTCTCACTACGCTAATTTGTAGTTTTAGCTGAACACTGTGAGCAGGATGCACTACACTAACTTGTAGCTTTAGCTGAACACTGTGCAGAGGTCTCACTACACTAACTTGTAGCTTTAGCTGAACACTGTGAGGAGGACGCACTGCCCTAACTTGTAGCTTTAGCTGAACACTGTGCACTACACTAACTTGTAGTTTTAGCTGAACATTGTGCAGAGGTCGCACTACACTAACTTGTAGTTTTAGCTGAACACTGTGAGCAGGACGCACTACACTAACTTGTCGCTTTAGCTGAACACTGTGCAGAGGTCTCACTACACTAACTTGTAGTTTTAGCTGAACACTGTGAGCAGGACACACTACACTAACTTGTAGCTTTAGCTGAACACTGTGCAGAGGTCTCACTACACTAACTTGTAGTTTTAGCTGAACACTGTGCAGAGGTCTCACTACACTAACTTGTAGTTTTAGCTGAACACTGTGCAGAGGTCGCACTACACTAACTTGTAGTTTTAGCTGAACACTGTGGAGAGGTCTCACTACACTAACTTGTAGCTTTAGCTGAACACTGTGAGGAGGATGCACTACCCTAACTTGTAGCTTTAGCTGAACACTGTGCACTACACTAACTTGTAGTTTTAGCTGAACATTGTGCAGAGGTCGCACTACACTAACTTGTAGTTTTAGCTGAACACTGTGAGCAGGATGCACTACACTAACTTGTAGCTTTAGCTGAACACTGTGCAGAGGTCTCACTACACTAACTTGTAGTTTTAGCTGAACACTGTGAGCAGGACGCACTACACTAACTTGTAGCTTTAGCTGAACACTGTGCAGAGGTCTCACTACACTAACTTGTAGCTTTAGCTGAACACTGTGAGGAGGATGCACTACCCTAACTTGTAGCTTTAGCTGAACACTGTGCACTACACTAACTTGTAGTTTTAGCTGAACATTGTGCAGAGGTCGCACTACACTAACTTGTAGTTTTAGCTGAACACTGAGCAGGACGCACTACACTAACTTGTCGCTTTAGCTGAACACTGTGCAGAGGTCTCACTACACTAACTTGTAGTTTTAGCTGAACACTGTGAGCAGGACACACTACACTAACTTGTAGCTTTAGCTGAACACTGTGCAGAGGTCTCACTACACTAACTTGTAGTTTTAGCTGAACACTGTGAGCAGGATGCACTACACTAACTTGTAGCATTAGCTGAACACTGTGCAGAGGTCTCACTACACTAACTTGTAGTTTTAGCTGAACACTGTGAGCAGGACGCACTACACTAACTTGTAGCTTTAGCTGAACACTGTGCAGAGGTACCACTACACTAACTTGTAGTTTTAGCTGAACACTGTGAGCAGGACGCACTACACTAACTTGTAGCTTTAGCTGAACACTTTGCAGAGGTCTCACTACACTAACTTGTAGTTTTAGCTGAACACTGTGCAGAGTTTGCACTACACTAACTTGTAGTTTTAACTGAACACTGTGAGCAGGACGCACTACACTAACTTGTAGGTTTAGCTGAACACTGTGCAGAGGTTTCACTACACTAACTTGTAGTTTTAGCTGAACACTGAGCAGGACGCACTACACTAACTTGTAGTTTTAGCTGAACACTGTGCAGAGGTCTCACTACACTAACTTGTAGTTTTAGCTGAACACTGTGCAGAGGTCTCACTACACTAAATTGTAGTTTTAGCTGAACACTGTGCAGAGGTCGCACTACACTAACTTGTAGTTTTAGCTGAACACTGTGAGCAGGACGCACTACACTAACTTGTAGCTTTAGCTGAACACTGTGCAGAGGTCTCACTACACTAACTTGTAGTTTTACCTGAACACTATGCAGAGGTCGCACTACACTAACTTGTAGTTTTAGCTGAACACTGTGCAGAGGTCGCACTATACTAACTTGTAGTTTTAGCTGAACACTGTGCAGAGGTCGCACTATACTAACTTGTAGTTTTAGCTGAAAACTGTGAGCAGGACGCACTACACTAACTTGTAGTTTTAGCTGAACACTGTGAGCAGAACGCACTACACTAACTTGTAGCTTTAGCTGAACACTGTGCAGAGGTCTCACTACACTAACTTGTAGTTTTAGCTGAACACTGTGAGCAGGACGCACTACACTAACTTGTAGCTTTAGCAGAACACTGTGCAGAGGTCTCACTGCACTAACTTGTAGTTTTAGCTGAACACTGTGCAGAGGTCGCACTACACTAACTTGTAGTTTTAACTGGACACTGTGAGCAGGACGCACTACACTAACTTGTAGCTTTAGCTGAACACTGTGCAGAGGTCTCACTACACTAACTTGAAGTATTAGCTGACCACTGTGAGCAGGACGCAGTACACTAACTTGTAGCTTTAGCTGAACACTGTGCAGAGGTCTCACTACATTAACTTGTAGTTTTAGCTGAACACTGTGAGCATAACGCACTACACTAACTTGTAGCTTTAGCTGAACACTGTGCAGAGGTCTCACTACACTAACTTGTAGTTTTAGCTGAACACTGTGGAGAGGTCGCACTACACTAACTTGTAGCTTTAGCTGAACACTGTGCAGAGGTCTCACTACGCTAATTTGTAGTTTTAGCTGAACACTGTGAGCAGGATGCACTACACTAACTTGTAGCTTTAGCTGAACACTGTGCAGAGGTCTCACTACACTAACTTGTAGCTTTAGCTGAACACTGTGAGGAGGACGCACTGCCCTAACTTGTAGCTTTAGCTGAACACTGTGAGGAGGACGCACTGCCCTAACTTGTAGCTTTAGCTGAACACTGTGCACTACACTAACTTGTAGTTTTAGCTGAACATTGTGCAGAGGTCGCACTACACTAACTTGTAGTTTTAGCTGAACACTGTGAGCAGGACGCACTACACTAACTTGTAGTTTTAGCTGAACACTGTGCAGAGGTCTCACTACACTAACTTGTAGTTTTAGCTGAACACTGTGAGCAGGACACACTACACTAACTTGTAGCTTTAGCTGAACACTGTGCAGAGGTCTCACTACACTAACTTGTAGTTTTAGCTGAACACTGTGCAGAGGTCTCACTACACTAACTTGTAGTTTTAGCTGAACACTGTGCAGAGGTCGCACTACACTAACTTGTAGTTTTAGCTGAACACTGTGGAGAGGTCGCACTACACTAACTTGTAGCTTTAGCTGAACACTGTGCAGAGGTCTCACTACACTAATTTGTAGTTTTAGCTGAACACTGTGAGCAGGATGCACTACACTAACTTGTAGCTTTAGCTGAACACTGTGCAGAGGTCTCACTACACTAACTTGTAGCTTTAGCTGAACACTGTGAGGAGGATGCACTACCCTAACTTGTAGCTTTAGCTGAACACTGTGCACTACACTAACTTGTAGTTTTAGCTGAACATTGTGCAGAGGTCGCACTACACTAACTTGTAGTTTTAGCTGAACACTGTGAGCAGGATGCACTACACTAACTTGTAGCTTTAGCTGAACACTGTGCAGAGGTCTCACTACACTAACTTGTAGTTTTAGCTGAACACTGTGAGCAGGACGCACTACACTAACTTGTAGCTTTAGCTGAACACTGTGCAGAGGTCTCACTACACTAACTTGTAGCTTTAGCTGAACACTGTGAGGAGGATGCACTACCCTAACTTGTAGCTTTAGCTGACCACTGTGCACTACACTAACTTGTAGTTTTAGCTGAACATTGTGCAGAGGTCTCACTACACTAACTTGTAGTTTTAGCTGAACACTGTGAGCAGGATGCACTACACTAACTTGTAGCATTAGCTGAACACTGTGCAGAGGTCTCACTACACTAACTTGTAGTTTTAGCTGAACACTGTGAGCAGGACGCACTACACTAACTTGTAGCTTTAGCTGAACACTGTGCAGAGGTACCACTACACTAACTTGTAGTTTTAGCTGAACACTGTGAGCAGGACGCACTACACTAACTTGTAGCTTTAGCTGAACACTTTGCAGAGGTCTCACTACACTAACTTGTAGTTTTAGCTGAACACTGTGCAGAGGTTGCACTACACTAACTTGTAGTTTTAACTGAACACTGTGAGCAGGACGCACTACACTAACTTGTAGGTTTAGCTGAACACTGTGCAGAGGTTTCACTACACTAACTTGTAGTTTTAGCTGAACACTGAGCAGGACGCACTACACTAACTTGTAGCTTTAGCTGAACACTGTGCAGAGGTCTCACTACACTAACTTGTAGTTTTAGCTGAACACTGTGCAGAGGTCTCACTACACTAAATTGTAGTTTTAGCTGAACACTGTGCAGAGGTCGCACTACACTAACTTGTAGTTTTAGCTGATCACTGTGAGCAGGACGCACTACACTAACTTGTAGCTTTAGCTGAACACTGTGCAGAGGTCTCACTACACTAACTTGTAGTTTTAGCTGAACACTGTGAGCAGGACGCACTACACTAACTTGTAGCTTTAGCAGAACACTGTGCAGAGGTCTCACTGCACTAACTTGTAGTTTTAGCTGAACACTGTGCAATGGTCGCACTACACTAACTTGTAGTTTTAACTGGACACTGTGAGCAGGATGCACTACACTAACTTGTAGCTTTAGCTGAACACTGTGCAGAGGTCTCACTACACTAACTTGTAGTTTTAGCTGAACACTGTGAGCAGGATGCACTACACTAACTTGTAGCATTAGCTGAACACTGTGCAGTGGTCTTACTACACTAACTTGTAGTTTTAGCTGAACACTGTGAGCAGGACGCACTACACTAACTTGTAGCTTTAGCTGAACACTGTGCAGAGGTCTCACTACACTAACTTGTAGCTTTAGCTGAACACTGTGAGGAGGACGCACTACCCTAACTTGTAGCTTTAGCTGAACACTGTGCACTACACTAACTTGTAGTTTTAGCTGAACATTGTGCAGAGGTCGCACTACACTAACTTGTATTTTTAGCTGAACACTGTGAGCAGGACGCACTACACTAACTTGTCGCTTTAGCTGAACACTGTGCAGAGGTCTCACTACACTAATTTATAGTTTTAGCTGAACACTGTGAGCAGGACACACTACACTAACTTGTAGCTTTAGCTGAACACTGTGCAGAGGTCTCACTACACTAACTTGTAGTTTTAGCTGAACACTGTGAGCAGGACGCACTACACTAACTTGCAGCTTTAGCTGAACACTGTGCAGAGGTCTCACTACACTAACTTGTAGCTTTAGCTGAACACTGTGAGGAGGATGCACATCCCTAACTTGTAGCTTTAGCTGAACACTGTGCACTACACTAACTTGTAGTTTTAGCTGAACATTGTGCAGAGGTCGCACTACACTAACTTGTAGTTTTAGCTGAACACTGTGAGCAGGACGCACTACACTAACTTGTCGCTTTAGCTGAACACTGTGCAGAGGTCTCACTACACTAACTTGTAGTTTTAGCTGAACAC
This sequence comes from Aquarana catesbeiana, assembly GCF_042186555.1. Lineage (NCBI taxonomy): Eukaryota > Metazoa > Chordata > Amphibia > Anura > Ranidae > Aquarana > Aquarana catesbeiana. The sequence continues at coordinate 207,374,770 of NC_133331.1, read as the reverse complement.
TGTGAGCAGGACACACTACACTAACTTGTAGCTTTAGCTGAACACTGTGCAGAGGTCTCACTACACTAACTTGTAGTTTTAGCTGAACACTGTGCAGAGGTCTCACTACACTAACTTGTAGTTTTAGCTGAACACTGTGCAGAGGTCGCACTACACTAACTTGTAGTTTTAGCTGAACACTGTGAGCAGGACGCACTACACTAACTTGTAGCTTTAGCTGAACACTGTGCAGAGGTCTCACTACACTAACTTGTAGTTTTAGCTGAACACTGTGAGCAGGACGCAATACACTAACTTGTAGCTTTAGCTGAACACTGTGCAGAGGTCTCACTACACTAACTTGTAGCTTTAGCTGAACACTGTGAGGAGGACGCACTACCCTAACTTGTAGCTTTAGCTGAACACTGTGCACTACACTAACTTGTAGTTTTAGCTGAACACTGTGCAGAGGTCTCACTACACTAATTTATAGTTTTAGCTGAACACTGTGAGCAGGACACACTACACTAACTTGTAGTTTTAGCTGAACACTCTGAGCAGGACGCACTACACTAACTTGTAGCTTTAGCTGAACACTATGCAGAGGTCTCACTACACTAACTTGTAGTTTTAGCTGAACACTGTGAGCAGGACGCACTACACTAACTTGTAGCTTTAGCTGAACACTTTGCAGAGGTCTCACTACACGAACTTGTAGTTTTAGCTGAACACTGTGCAGAGGTTGCACTACACTAACTTGTAGTTTTAACTGAACACTGTGAGCAGGACGCACTACACTAACTTGTAGCTTTAGCTGAACACTGTGCAGAGGTTTCACTACACTAACTTGTAGTTTTAGCTGAACACTGAGCAGGACGCACTACACTAACTGGAAGCTTTAGCTGAACACTGTGCAGAGGTCTCACTACACTAACTTGTAGTTTTAGCTGAACACTGTACAGAGGTCTCACTACACTAACTTGTAGCTTTAGCTGAACACTGTGCAGAGGTCGCACTACACTAACTTGTAGTTTTAGCTGAACACTGTGAGCAGGACGCACTACACTAACTTGTAGCTTTAGCTGAACACTGTGCAGAGGTCTCACTATACAAACTTGTAGCATTAGCTGAACATTGTGCAGTGGTCTCACTACACTAACTTGTAGTTTTAGCTGAACACTGTGAGCAGGACGCACTACACTAACTTGTAGCTTTAGCTGAACACTGTGCAGAGGTCTCACTACACTAACTTGTAGCTTTAGCTGAACACTGTGAGGAGGACGCACTACCCTAACTTGTAGCTTTAGCTGAACACTGTGCACTACACTAACTTGTAGTTTTAGCTGAACATTGTGCAGAGGTCGCACTACACTAACTTGTATTTTTAGCTGAACACTGTGAGCAGGACACACTACACTAACTTGTAGCTTTAGCTGAACACTGTGCAGAGGTCTCACTACACTAACTTGTAGTTTTAGCTGAACACTGTGAGCAGGACGCACTACACTAACTTGTAGCTTTAGCTGAAAACTATGCAGAGGTCTCACTACACTAACTTGTAGTTTTAGCTGAACACTGTGAGCAGGACGCACTACACTAACTTGTAGCTTTAGCTGAACACTGTGCAGAGGTCTCACTACACTAACTTGTAGCTGAACACTGTGCAGAGGTCTCACTACACTAACTTGTAGTTTTAGCTGAACACTGTGCAGAGGTTGCACTACACTAACTTGTAGTTTTAACTGAACACTGTGAGCAGGACGCACTACACTAACTTGTAGCTTTAGCTGAACACTGTGCAGAGGTCTCACTACACTAACTTGTAGTTTTAGCTGAACACTGTACAGAGGTCTCACTACACTAACTTGTAGCTTTAGCTGAACACTGTGCAGAGGTCGCACTACACTAACTTGTAGTTTTAGCTGAACACTGTGAGCAGGACGCACTACACTAACTTGTAGCTTTAGCTGAACACTGTGCAGAGGTCTCACTACACTAACTTGTAGTTTTAGCTGAACACTGTGAGCAGGACGCAGTACACTAACTTGTAGCTTTAGCTGAACACTGTGCAGAGGTCTCACTACACAAACTTGTAGTTTTAGCTGAACACTGTGCAGAGGTCTCACTACACTAACTTGTAGTTTTAGCTGAACACTGTGGAGAGGTCGCACTACACTAACTTGTAGCTTTAGCTGAACACTGTGCAGAGGTCTCACTACACTAATTTGTAGTTTTAGCTGAACACTGTGAGCAGGATGCACTACACTAACTTGTAGCTTTAGCTAAACACTGTACAGAGGTCTCACTACACTAACTTGTAGCTTTAGCTGAACACTGTGAGGAGGATGCACTACCCTAACTTGTAGCTTTAGCTGAACACTGTGCACTACACTAACTTGTAGTTTTAGCTGAACATTGTGCAGAGGTCGGACTACACTAACTTGCAGTTTTAGCTGAACACTGTGAGCAGGACGCACTACACTAACTTGTCGCTTTAGCTGAACACTGTGCAGAGGTCTCACTACACTAACTTGTAGTTTTAGCTGAACACTGTGAGCAGGACACACTACACTAACTTGTAGCTTTAGCTGAACACTGTGCAGAGGTCTCACTACACTAACTTGTAGTTTTAGCTGAACACTGTGCAGAGGTCTCACTACACTAACTTGTAGTTTTAGCTGAACACTGTGCAGAGGTCGCACTACACTAACTTGTAGTTTTAGCTGAACACTGTGAGCAGGACGCACTACACTAACTTGTAACTTTAGCTGAACACTGTGCAGAGGTCTCACTACACTAACTTGTAGTTTTAGCTGAACACTGTGAGCAGGACGCAGTACACTAACTTGTAGCTTTAGCTTAACACTGTGCAGAGGTCTCACTACACTAACTTGTAGCTTTAGCTGAACACTGTGAGGAGGACGCACTACCCTAACTTGTAGCTTTAGCTGAACACTGTGCACTACACTAACTTGTAGTTTTAGCTGAACATTGTGCAGAGGTCGCACTACACTAACTTGTAGTTTTAGCTGAACACTGTGAGCAGGACGCACTACACTAACTTGTCGCTTTAGCTGAACACTGTGCAGAGATCTCACTACACTAACTTGTAGTTTTAGCTGAACACTGCAGAGGTTGCACTACACTAACTTGTAGTTTTAACTAAACACTGTGAGCAGGACGCACTACACTAACTTGTTGCTTTAGCTGAACACTGTGCAGAGGTTTCACTACACTAACTTGTAGTTTTAGCTGAACACTGTGAGCAGGACGCACTACACTAACTTGTAGCTTTAGCTGAACACTGTGCAGAGGTCTCACTACACTAACTTGTAGTTTTAGCTGAACACTGTGCAGAGGTCGCACTACACTAACTTGTAGTTTTAGCTGAACACTGTGAGCAGGACGCACTACACTAGCTTATAGCTTTAGCTGAACACTGTGTAGAGGTCTCACTACACTAACTTGTAGTTTTAGCTGAACACTGTGAGCAGGACACACTACACTAACTTGTAGCTTTAGCTGAACACTGTGCAGAGGTCTCACTACACTAACTTGTAGTTTTAGCTGAACACTGTGCAGAGGTCGCACTACACTAACTTGTAGTTTTAGCTGAACACTGAGCAGGACGCACTACACTAACTTGTAGTTTTAGCTGAACACTGTGAGCAGGACGCACTACACTAACTTGTAGTTTTAGCTGAACATTGTGCAGAGGTCGCACTACACTAACTTGTAGTTTTAGCTGAACACTGTGAGCAGGACGCACTACACTAACTTGTCGCTTTAGCTGAACACTGTGCAGAGGTCTCACTACACTAACTTGTAGTTTTAGCTGAACACTGTGAGCAGGACACACTACACTAACTTGTAGCTTTAGCTGAACACTGTGCAGAGGTCTCACTACACTAACTTGTAGTTTTAGCTGAACACTGTGAGCAGGATGCACTACACTAACTTGTAGCTTTAGCTGAACACTGTGCAGAGGTCTCACTACACTAACTTGTAGTTTTAGCTGAACACTGTGCAGAGGTTGCACTACACTAACTTGTAGTTTTAACTGAACACTGTGAGCAGGACGCACTACACTAACTTGTTGCTTTAGCTGAACACTGTGCAGAGGTTTCACTACACTAACTTGTAGTTTTAGCTGAACACTGAGCAGGAAGCACTATACTAACTTTTAGCTTTAGCTGAACACTGTGCAGAGGTCTCACTACACTAACTTGTAGTTTTAGCTGAACACTGTGCAGAGGTCTCACTACACTAACTTGTAGTTTTAGCTGAACACTGTGCAGAGGTCTCACTACACTAACTTGTAGTTTTAGCTGAACACTGTGCAGAGGTCGCACTACACTAACTTGTAGTTTTAGCTGAACACTGTGAGCAGGACGCACTACACTAACTTATAGCTTTAGCTGAACACGGTGCAGAGGTCTCACTACACTAACTTGTAGTTTTTGCTGAACACTGTGAGCAGGACGCAGTACACTAACTTGTAGCTTTAGCTGAACACTGTGCAGAGGTCTCACTACCCTAACTTGTAGCTTTAGCTGAACACTGTGCACTACACTAACTTGTAGTTTTAGCTGAACACTGTGCAGAGGTCTCACTACACTAACTTGTAGTTTTAGCTGAACACTGTGAGCAGGACACACTACACTAACTTGTAGCTTTAGCTGAACACTGTGCAGAGGTCTCACTACACTAACTTGTAGTTTTAGCTGAACACTGTGCAGAGGTCGCACTACACTAACTTGTAGTTTTAGCTGAACACTGTGAGCAGGACGCACTACACTAACTTATAGCTTTAGCTGAACACTGTGCAGAGGTCTCACTACACTAACTTCTAGTTTTAGCTGAACACTGTGAGCAGGACGCAGTACACTAACTTGTAGCTTTAGCCGAACACTGTGCAGAGGTCTCACTACACTAACTTGTAGCTTTAGCTGAACACTGTGAGGAGAACGCACTACCCTAACTTGTAGCTTTAGCTGAACACTGTGCACTACACTAACTTGTAGTTTTAGCTGAACATTGTGCAGAGGTCGCACTACACTAACTTGTAGTTTTAGCTGAACACTGTGAGCAGGACACACTACACTAACTTGTCGCTTTAGCTGAACACTGTGCAGAGATCTCACTACACTAACTTGTAGTTTTAGCTGAACACTGTGCAGAGGTTGCACTACACTAACTTGTAGTTTTAACTAAACACTGTGAGCAGGACGCACTACACTAACTTGTTGCTTTAGCTGAACACTGTGCAGAGGTTTCACTACACTAACTTGTAGTTTTAGCTGAACACTGTGAGCAGGACGCACTACACTAACTTGTAGCTTTAGCTGAACACTGTGCAGAGGTCTCACTACACTAACTTGTAGTTTTAGCTGAACACTGTGCAGAGGTCGCACTACACTAACTTGTAGTTTTAGCTGAACACTGTGAGCAGGACGCACTACACTAGCTTATAGCTTTAGCTGAACACTGTGTAGAGGTCTCACTACACTAACTTGTAGTTTTAGCTGAACACTGTGAGCAGGACACACTACACTAACTTGTAGCTTTAGCTGAACACTGTGCAGAGGTCTCACTACACTAACTTGTAGTTTTAGCTGAACACTGTGCAGAGGTCACACTACACTAACTTGTAGTTTTAGCTGAACACTGTGAGCAGGACGCACTACACTAACTTGTAGTTTTAGCTGAACACTGTGAGCAGGACGCACTACACTAACTTGTAGTTTTAGCTGAACATTGTGCAGAGGTCGCACTACACTACCTTGCAGTTTTAGCTGAACACTGTGAGCAGGACGCACTACACTAACTTGTCGCTTTAGCTGAACACTGTGCAGAGGTCTCACTACACTAACTTGTAGTTTTAGCTGAACACTGTGAGCAGGACACACTACACTAACTTGTAGCTTTAGCTGAACACTGTGCAGAGGTCTCACTACACTAACTTGTAGTTTTAGCTGAACACTGTGAGCAGGACGCACTACACTAACTTGTCGCTTTAGCTGAACACTGTGCAGAGATCTCACTACACTAACTTGTAGTTTTAGCTGAACACTGTGCAGAGGTCGCACTACACTAACTTGTAGTTTTAGCTGAACACTGTGAGCAGGACGCACTACACTAACTTGTAACTTTAGCTGAACACTGTGCAGAGGTCTCACTACACTAACTTGTAGTTTTAGCTGAACACTGTGAGCAGGACGCAGTACACTAACTTGTAGCTTTAGCTTAACACTGTGCAGAGGTCTCACTACACTAACTTGTAGCTTTAGCTGAACACTGTGAGGAGGACGCACTACCCTAACTTGTAGCTTTAGCTGAACACTGTGCACTACACTAACTTGTAGTTTTAGCTGAACATTGTGCAGAGGTCGCACTACACTAACTTGTAGTTTTAGCTGAACACTGTGAGCAGGTCGCACTACACTAACTTGTCGCTTTAGCTGAACACTGTGCAGAGGTTTCACTACACTAACTTGTAGTTTTAGCTGAACACTGTGAGCAGGACGCACTACACTAACTTGTAGCTTTAGCTGAACACTGTGCAGAGGTCTCACTACACTAACTTGTAGTTTTAGCTGAACACTGTGCAGAGGTTGCACTACACTAACTTGTAGTTTTAGCTGAACACTGTGAGCAGGACGCACTACACTAGCTTATAGCTTTAGCTGAACACTGTGTAGAGGTCTCACTACACTAACTTGTAGTTTTAGCTGAACACTGTAAGCAGGACACACTACACTAACTTGTAGCTTTAGCTGAACACTGTGCAGAGGTCTCACTACACTAACTTGTAGTTTTAGCTGAACACTGTGCAGAGGTCGCACTACACTAACTTGTAGTTTTAGCTGAACACTGTGAGCAGGACGCACTACACTAACTTGTAGTTTTAGCTGAACACTGTGAGCAGGACGCACTACACTAACTTGTCGCTTTAGCTGAACACTGTGCAGAGGTCTCACTACACTAACTTGTAGTTTTAGCTGAACACTGTGAGCAGGACACACTACACTAACTTGTAGCTTTAGCTGAACACTGTGCAGAGGTCTCACTACACTAACTTGTAGTTTTAGCTGAACACTGTGAGCAGGATGCACTACACTAACTTGTAGCTTTAGCTGAACACTGTGCAGAGGTCTCACTACACTAACTTGTAGTTTTAGCTGAACACTGTGAGCAGGACGCACTACACTAACTTGTAGCTTTAGCTGAACACTGTGCAGAGGTCTCACTACACTAACTTGTAGTTTTAGCTGAACACTGTGAGCAGGACGCACTACACTAACTTGTAGCTTTAGCTGAACACTGTGCAGAGGTCTCACTACACTAACTTGTAGTTTTAGCTGAACACTGTGCAGAGGTTGCACTACACTAACTTGTAGTTTTAACTGAACACTGTGAGCAGGACGCACTACACTAACTTGTTGCTTTAGCTGAACACTGTGCAGAGGTTTCACTACACTAACTTGTAGTTTTAGCTGAACACTGAGCAGGAAGCACTATACTAACTTTTAGCTTTAGCTGAACACTGTGCAGAGGTCTCACTACACTAACTTGTAGTTTTAGCTGAACACTGTGCAGAGGTCTCACTACACTAACTTGTAGTTTTAGCTGAACACTGTGCAGAGGTCTCACTACACTAACTTGTAGTTTTAGCTGAACACTGTGCAGAGGTCGCACTACACTAACTTGTAGTTTTAGCTGAACACTGTGAGCAGGACGCACTACACTAACTTATAGCTTTAGCTGAACACGGTGCAGAGGTCTCACTACACTAACTTGTAGTTTTTGCTGAACACTGTGAGCAGGACGCAGTACACTAACTTGTAGCTTTAGCTGAACACTGTGCAGAGGTCTCACTACCCTAACTTGTAGCTTTAGCTGAACACTGTGCACTACACTAACTTGTAGTTTTAGCTGAACACTGTGCAGAGGTCTCACTACACTAACTTGTAGTTTTAGCTGAACACTGTGAGCAGGACACACTACACTAACTTGTAGCTTTAGCTGAACACTGTGCAGAGGTCTCACTACACTAACTTGTAGTTTTAGCTGAACACTGTGCAGAGGTCGCACTACACTAACCTGTAGTTTTAGCTGAACACTGTGAGCAGGACGCACTACACTAACTTATAGCTTTAGCTGAACACTGTGCAGAGGTCTCACTACACTAACTTGTAGTTTTAGCTGAACACTGTGAGCAGGACGCAGTACACTAACTTGTAGCTTTAGCTGAACACTGTGCAGATGTCTCACTACACTAACTTGTAGCTTTAGCTGAACACTGTGAGGAGAACGCACTACCCTAACTTGTAGCTTTAGCTGAACACTGTGCACTACACTAACTTGTAGTTTTAGCTGAACATTGTGCAGAGGTCGCACTACACTAACTTGTAGTTTTAGCTGAACACTGTGAGCAGGACACACTACACTAACTTGTAGCTTTAGCTGAACACTGTGCAGAGGTCTCACTACACTAACTTGTAGTTTTAGCTGAACACTGTGAGCAGGACGCACTACACTAACTTGTAGCTTTAGCTGAACACTGTGCAGAGGTCTCACTACACTAACTTGTAGTTTTAGCTGAACACTGTGAGCAGGACGCACTACACCAACTTGTAGCTTTAGCTGAACACTGTGCAGAGGTCTCACTACACTAACTTGTAGTTTTAGCTGAACACTGTGCAGAGGTTGCACTACACTAACTTGTAGTTTTAACTGAACACTGTGAGCAGGACGCACTACACTAACTTGTAGCTTTAGCTGAACACTGTGCAGAGGTTTCACTACACTAACTTGTAGTTTTAGCTGAACACTGAGCAGGACGCACTACACTAACTTGTAGCTTTAGCTGAACACTGTGCAGAGGTCTCACTACACTAACTTGTAGTTTTAGCTGAACACTGTGCAGAGGTCTCACTACACTAACTTGTAGTTTTAGCTGAACACTGTGCAGAGGTCGCACTACACTAACTTGTAGTTTTAGCTGAACACTGTGAGCAGGACGCACTACACTAACTTGTAGCTTTAGCTGAACACTGTGCAGAGGTCTCACTACACTAACTTGTAGTTTTAGCTGAACACTGTGAGCAGGATGCAGTACACTAACTTGTAGCTTTAGCTAAACACTGTGCAGAGGTCTCACTACACTAACTTGTAGTTTTAGCTGAACACTGTGCAGAGGTTGCACTACACTAACTTGTAGTTTTAGCTGAACACTGTGAGCAGGACGCACTACACTAACTTGTAGCTTTAGCTGAACACTGTGCAGAGGTCTCACTACACTAACTTGTAGTTTTAGCTGAACACTGTGAGCAGGATGCAGTACACTAACTTGTAGCTTTAGCTAAACACTGTGCAGAGGTCTCACTACACTAACTTGTAGTTTTAGCTGAACACTGTGCAGAGGTTGCACTACACTAACTTGTAGTTTTAGCTGAACACTGTGAGCAGGACGCACTACACTAACTTGTAGCTTTAGCTGAACACTGTGCAGAGGTCTCACTACACTAACTTGTAGTTTTAGCTGAACACTGTGAGCAGGACACACTACACTAACTTGTAGCTTTAGCTGAACACTGTGCAGAGGTCTCACTACACTAACTTGTAGTTTTAGCTGAACACTGTGAGCAGGACGCACTACACCAACTTGTAGCTTTAGCTGAACACTGTGCAGAGGTCTCACTACACTAACTTGTAGTTTTAGCTGAACACTGTGCAGAGGTTGCACTACACTAACTTGTAGTTTTAACTGAACACTGTGAGCAGGACGCACTACACTAACTTGTAGCTTTAGCTGAACACTGTGCAGAGGTTTCACTACACTAACTTGTAGTTTTAGCTGAACACTGAGCAGGACGCACTACACTAACTTGTAGCTTTAGCTGAACACTGTGCAGAGGTCTCACTACACTAACTTGTAGTTTTAGCTGAACACTGTGCAGAGGTCTCACTACACTAACTTGTAGTTTTAGCTGAACACTGTGCAGAGGTCGCACTACACTAACTTGTAGTTTTAGCTGAACACTGTGAGCAGGACGCACTACACTAACTTGTAGCTTTAGCTGAACACTGTGCAGAGGTCTCACTACACTAACTTGTAGTTTTAGCTGAACACTGTGAGCAGGATGCAGTACACTAACTTGTAGCTTTAGCTAAACACTGTGCAGAGGTCTCACTACACTAACTTGTAGTTTTAGCTGAACACTGTGCAGAGGTTGCACTACACTAACTTGTAGTTTTAGCTGAACACTGTGAGCAGGACGCACTACACTAACTTGTAGCTTTAGCTGAACACTGTGCAGAGGTCTCACTACACTAACTTGTAGTTTTAGCTGAACACTGTGAGCAGGATGCAGTACACTAACTTGTAGCTTTAGCTAAACACTGTGCAGAGGTCTCACTACACTAACTTGTAGTTTTAGCTGAACACTGTGCAGAGGTTGCACTACACTAACTTGTAGTTTTAGCTGAACACTGTGAGCAGGACGCACTACACTAACTTGTAGCTTTAGCTGAACACTGTGCAGAGGTCTCACTACACTAACTTGTAGTTTTAGCTGAACACTGTGAGCAGGACACACTACACTAACTTGTAGCTTTAGCTGAACACTGTGCAGAGGTCTCACTACACTAACTTGTAGTTTTAGCTGAACACTGTGAGCAGGATGCAGTACACTAACTTGTAGCTTTAGCTGAACACTGTGCAGAGGTCTCACTACGCTAACTGTAGTTTTAGCTGAACACTGTGAGCAGGACGCACTACAGTGATTTTAATGATGCTTAAAGTTAAAAAAAAAGTGAAATATTCCTTTAAATATCGTACCTGGGGGGTGTCTATAGTATGCCTGTAAAGTCGCGCGTGTTTCCCGTGCTTAGAACAGTCCCTGCACAAAATATCATTTTTAAAGGAAAAAAAGTCATTTAAAACTGCTTGCGGCTTTAATGTAATGTTGGGTCCTGGCAATATGGATTAAAATCAGTGAGACAAACAGCATGGGTACCCCCCAGTCCATTACCAGGCCCTTTGGGTCTTGTATGGATATTAAGGGGAACCCCGCACCCAAATTAAAAAAGGAAAGGTGTGGGGCCCCCAGACCCAATATACTCTGAACAGCAATATACAGGCGGTGCAAACAAGACAGGGACTGTAGGTTTGTTGTTAAGTAGAATCTGTTTGTAATTTTGAACTGTTACATTTTTAACGTGTTTAGCTCCAGCCAAAAAATCAATTTGAAGCTTTTTGGAAAACATAGGGAGGGGTTATCACCCCTGTGACATTTGTTTTGCTGTCTGTACTCCTCTTCACAAGATTTCACCTCACTTTTTGTCCCAATGACAAATGTTTTTTGAAAATGTGGGGTTTTTTGTGAAACAAGGATTGGTGATAAGGCATCAGTGGAGAGGAGACAAGGAGAAAAGTTTTTCCCATATAAACTCTTACAGGAGAGAATTTCCCTTCCTAGGGGTGGATTTCATCTCACTTCCTGTTGTCTCCTTCCGTTTGCAAGTAGGAGTCGTTTGTAAGTTGGATGTTTGAAAGTAGGGGCCTGCCCTATATACTCAGCAGAAATTTGGGCCTTAAGTGTTGTTGTGGCCACAACACTGTAAGCTCTCATAGGGCGCTGCTGTGAAATATTAGATTAAGAATTGTAATTACATGCCCCTGTTGAACAGGGGCAGAAAAATTGGGCCTTTGGTGGTGGTGGTGGTGCTGGTGCCACAACACTGTAAGTCCTCACAGATACTCTTGGTGGGCGCAGAAACGGGCCCTTCTGTGAAATATTAGATCAATAATTCTAATTACATGTCCCTGTTGAGCAGGGGCTGAAAAATTGGGCCTAAGGCACTGGTGCTGGTGCCACAACACTGCAACCCCTCACAGATACTCCAGTTGGAGCGCAGGAACTGGCCCTGCTGCAAAGAATTGCATCAAAAATTGTAATTACACGACCCTGTTAAACAGGGGCTGAAAAATTGGGCCTTAGGCACTGGTGCTGGTGCAACAACACTGCAACCCCTCACAGATACTCTAGTTGGGGCGCAGGAACTAGCCCTGCTGCAAAGAATTGCATCAAAAATTGTAATTACATGCCCCTGTTAAACAGGGGCTGAAAAATTGGGCCTTAGGCACTGGTGGCGGGACTGGCGGCGCCCAGAACCAAAAATGTTCTTACAAGCTATCAGCATGATCATTGAGGAAGAGGATAATTACTCGGTATAACAGGATAGTCACTCAGCATCAGCATAGGCAGTCTTTGAAGGGATCTGACATTTCAAAAAAATGTATTCAGTTACATCAGCATCATGTGCTTGGTAGCTGGTGGTGATCCAAGACTGATTCGTTTTTATGAAGGTCAGTCGATCAACCGAGTCGGTGGACAGACACACCCTGTGGTTGGTTACAAAGCCACCAGCAGCACTGAATGTGCATTCCGAAAGAACGCTGGATGCAGGACAGGCCAGTAGCTCAATTGCATACTGTGCAAGCTCTGGCCAGTGATCCATCCTCAAGACCCAGTAACCCAGAGGATTTTCTTGGGAAAGGTGTCCAAGTCAGATCTTGCCCCTAGGTATTCCTGCATCATGTAAAACAGACGCTGGCGATGGTTGCTGGAACCGATCATACCTTGGGGCTGTGGACTAAAAAATTGTCTGAACGCATCGGTCAGACGGCCACCTTCTCCACCACTCCTTCTTTGACTGACCAAAGTCAAAGAAGGAGTCTCCCGAAGGCCTCCCGAAGTTGTTTCATCCTCTGCGACGGCAAGATAAGGTCCGCAACCTTACCCTTGTAATGTGGATCAAGGAGGGTTGCCAGCCAGTATTGCTCCTTCTCCTTGATACCACGAATACGAGGATCCTTCCACAGGCTTTGCAGGATCAGGGAGGCCATGCAGCGTAGGTTTGCTGAGGCATTCGGTCCGGAGTCCTCTGGGTCACTAAGGATGACATGATCCGCAGCCACCTCCTCCCAGCCACGTACAAGTCCATGTGTTTCTTGGGACTGTAAATGATCCCATCAAGACTGCTGCTGATGCTGAGTGCCAGGCTCCACCTCCATACTGACACAATCCTCCTCCTCCTCCTCCTCTTCCTGTGTGATCGGCGGGCATACAGGAACACTGTCTGGATAAAGGGGGCCTTGAGAGCTAAGGAAGTCCTCCTCTTCCTGCCTCTGTTCTGCCTCAAGTGCCCTGTCCATTATTCCACGCAGCGTGTGCTCCAACAGGTGGACAAGGGGGACTGTATCACTGATGCATGCACTGTCACTGCTCACCATACTCATGGCCTCCTCAAATGGTGACAGGACAGTGCATGCATCCCTGATCATGGCCCACTGGCGTGGGGAAAAAAAAAACAAGCTCCCCTGAACCTGTCCTGGTGCCATAGTCACACAGGTACTCATTGATGGCCCTCTGCTGCATGTGCAGCCGCTGCAGCATGGCCAACTATGAGTTCCACCTGGTGGGCATGTCACAGATTAGGCGGTTCTTGGGCAGGTTAAATTCTTTTTGGAGGTCTTCCAGCTGAGCACTGGCATTATATGACCAGCGGAAATGCACACAGACTTTCCTGGCCTGCCTCAGGACATCCTGTAAGCCCGGGTACCTGCCCAACCTGCACCACCAAGTTAAGGACGTGAGCCAAACAAGGCACATGGGTCATTTGTCCCTGTCAGAGGGCGGAGAGGAGGTTGGTGTCATTGTCGCAAACCACCATTCCCACCTTAAGTTGGCGTGGTGTCAACCACCTCTGAACCTGCCCCTGCAGAGCTGACAGAACCTCTGCCCCAGTGTGGCTCCTGTCACCCAAGCACACCAGCTCAAGCACCGCATGGCATCTTTTAGCCTGCGTACTTGCGTAGCCCCTTGAACGGCTATGGAGCACCACTGGTTCTGAGGACAAAGCACAGGAAGAGGCCATGGAGGAAGAAGAAGAGGAGGGGGTGGAGGAGAGAGGTGTGTCACAATCATTAGTAGTGGCATTTTGGAGGCGTGGTGGTGGAACAACCTCCAACACTACTGCACCTTGTCCTGCATCCTTCCCAGCTGCCAGCAGGGTCACCCAATGTGCATTGAAACTTAGGTAACGTCCCTGTCCATGCCTGCTGGACCATGAGTCAGCGGTAATATGCACTTTATCGCTGACCGCCCTATCCAGCGAGGCATGGACATTGCCTTCCACATGCCGGTAGAGAGCCAGAATCGCCTTTCGTGAGAAAAAGTGGCATTTGGGTACCTGCCACTGAGGAACCGCACATTCCACAAACTCACGGAAGGGGGCAGAGTCTACCAACTGAAAAGGTAGCAGTTGAAGTGCTAGCAATTTTGCCAAGCTAGCATTCAACCGCTGGGCATGTGGATGGCTGGGAGCGAACTTCTTTCGGCAAAGCAGCAGCTGGGGCAGGGAAATCTGCCTGGTACTATCTGACATCGGTGTACCGAAAGCAGATTGCCCACAAGTACTTGGCTGTGACACACCTAATTCTACACCTTCATTCCTCTCAGTGCAGGTCTCAGAGAGGACTGAAGGTATAGTGGGGTTGGAGATCTCAGCTGATGAGGAGCAAGGAGAGGTCCATTTTGTTCTTTGGTGTGGGTCTTTTAGGTACGCTTGCCAACGAACTGCATGGCAGGTCAACATATGTCTGGTCAAGCATGTGGTGCCCAAGCGGGAGATGTTTTGGCCTTGCAACATACGCTTGAGACATATGTTGCAAATAGCAGCGGTGCGATCTGATGCACTCGTCCCAAAAAAGGGCCACACCAAAGAACTTTTGGAATAACGCACAGAGACAGCAGCGCCCTGCACATGCGGAGCTTTGCGGTGTGATGCAGTCAGTGTGCTGCCCTTAGGCTGGCCCCTGGAGGGCATCCTGCCTCATTGGTGATGTGCCTCCTTCTCCTCCTCCTCTCTCCTATCAGGCACCCATGTAGAGTCAGTGACCTCATCATCCCCTCCCTCCTCATCACTGGAGCAAACCTGGCAGTATGCTGCAGCAGGGGGAGCATAACTGCCAGATTGCTGTCCTTCTTGGGAACCCCCTCTGTCTGTGCTCACGTTACTGCCTTCATTTAGCTCAGTATCATCATCAGAGCCTTCTAAACGCTGGGCATCCTCCTGGAGCATGTACCCAACACTGTGTTCAAACAGTTCGAGGGACTCCTCAGGAGGACATGGTGGGGCTAGGGAAGGAGTCACTGATGCAATTGAGCTGAGGGAAGAGGCCGCGTTGGCAGCTGCTTTGCCAGACAAAGTACCCTGAGCATGGGTGAGAGAGGATGAGGACGGCTTGGTTATCCACTCGACCTAGTCTTTCCGCATGTTGCGGCTCAACACGACCAGCTGCCAAAAAAAAGGCCAAGCGTGTCCCGTGGCCACGTGCTGATGAGGATGCACCGTGTCCACAACCAGCACTGTTGCCTCTAGACACAGAGCCTGCTTGCTCTCTTTTATTGGCTTGTGACTGTCTGCCTCTCCTTGTTGGCCTTCCAGACATACTAATGGCCTGCAGTGAGATGTAGTTGGGATATATATATATATATATATATATATATATATACTGCAGCTAGCAAAATCAACTGCCTGCCTGTAGTATGAGAACACCACCAATCTTCTACAGGTAGCTTTAGATGAACACTGTGCAGAGGTCGCACTACACTAACTTGTAGCTTTAGCTGAACACTGTGCAGAGGACGCACTACACCAACGTTAAAATAATGTAGCTGCCTGCGGTAGTGATAGGTTCAGGAAAACACCACCAACCTTCTACAGGTAGCTTTAGCTGAACACTGTGAGGAGGACGCACTACACTAACTTGTAGGTTTAGCTGAACAATGTTCAGAGGACGCACTACACTAACTTGTAGCTTTAGCTGAACACTGTCCAGAGGACGCACTACACTAACTTGTAGGTTTAGCTGAACAATGTTCAGAGGACGCACTACACTAACTTGTAGCTTTAGCTGAACACTGTGCACTACACTAACTTGTAGCTTTAGCTGAACACTGTTCAGAGGACGCACTACACTAACTTGTAGCTTTAGCTAAACACTGTGCAGAGGTCGCACTACACTAACTTGTAGTTTTAGCTGAACGCTGTGAGGAGGACGCACTATACTAATTTGTAGCATTAGCTGAACACTGTGAGGAGGACGCACTACACTAACTTGTAGCTTTAGCTGAACACTGTGAGGATGATGCACTACACTAACTTGTAGCTTTAGCTGAACACTGTGCACTACACTAACTTGTAGCTTTAGCTGAACACTGTTCAGAGGACGCACTACACTAACTTGTAGCTTTAGCTGAACATTGTGCAGAGGTCGCACTACACTAACTTGTAGCTTTAGCTGAACACTGTGAGGAGGACGCACTACACTAACTTGTAGCTTTAGCTTAACACTGTGAGGAGGATGCACTACACTAACTTGTAGCTTTAGCTGAACACTGTGCACTACACTAACTTGTAGCTTTAGCTGAACACTGTTCAGAGGACGCACTACACTAACTTTTAGCTTTAGCTGAACACTGTGAGGAGGACGCACTACACTAACTTGTAGCTTTAGCTGAACACTGTGCACTACATTAACTAGTAACTTTAGCTGAACACTGTTCAGAGGATGCACTACACTAACTTGTAGCTTTAGCTGAACACTGTTCAGAGGATGCACTACACTAACTATAAATAGTCTAGCTGCCTGACTATGGTACTAATAGGATCAGAAGAACACCAGCAATTTTCTTCAGGTAGGTGTAAATACTGTAACAACACAAGCTTGCCTGTCAGTAGGAAGATAATAACAGGAACGGATCTAGGTAAACTGAATACAGTGTATATATATATATATATATATATATACATATACACACACACACACACACACACACACACACAACACCTGGTATGCATATATATATATATATATATATATATATATATATATATATATATATATATATATACACACACACAATACACTGTAAGTGCAGCTAACTGACTAACTGTCTGCCTAATCTATCTAACTTAAATCTAATGACACTGTCTCCCTGTCTCTGTCTCTCAACGCCGGAACACACTACACAGGGCCGCCGTGCAGGCGGCCTTATATAGTGTGGGGCATGTACTAAACCCCCTAAACCATAATTGGCCAAAGCCACCCTGGCTTTGGCCAATTACAGCTCTCTCTACAGACGGCGCTGTTCACCTGTTCGCCGAATTGCGAACGATATGGGCCGTTCGCGCCAAATTCGTGTGGCACGTCACGGCCCATAATTCACTGCGGCATCGCAGTGCATTGCTGGCTGATGATTGGCCAAGCATGCACTATGACCCGCATGCTTGGCCAATCATCAGCCAGCAATGCACTGCGATGCCGCAGTGAATTATGGGCCGTGACGTGCCACACGAATTTGGCGCGAACGGCCCATATCGTTCGCAATTCGGCGAACAGGTGAACAGCCGATGTTCGAATCGAACATGGGTTCGACTCGAACACGAATCTCATCCCTACTCAAGAAGCCCCTATTGAGCATCTGTAGGACATCCTCAAATGGAAGGTGGAGAAGCACAAGGTCTCTAACATCCACTTGTAAGCGGGTGTAGCGGCTTCACAGAGGGAATCACACGTACTGACTTTATAACCAGGCAACGTTTATTACCGGAGAGATGGTGGTAGAAAGAGTATTTACAGCAGTAATGCAAGTAATTTCACTCCAGACATGGAGACATAGATACACAGCACAGTCACTTCTGATGCAAGCAGTAGTTGTATTCGTCAGCACCTTAGTCACTTCTCGCTGACTGACACAATATAAACCCAAGCACACAATGCGTATCCGTAGAGGCTGATATTTACACACGTTACCCGGTAACAGCGGCATTCCTTCAGCAGATGGATATAGGCATCTGATACACTTGTCCCTCCCTCACAGCGAGGACACCGGATTTATTATCCGCAATGGGGAGTCTTTCATCCGACCAGGATTGTTGATACAGGACTCTGGAGGAACCCTGAGCTATCCCTCACAGGCCGGAACACTCTCCCTGACAAGCAGGTTCACTCACCCTGTCTGTGTACACACATGAACTCCCCTAAATGTGGCTGAGCTTTCCTATATAAAATATCCACCCAAAAATGGCCGACCAAATCTCTTGAGATTTGCTTGTCCTATCAGAACACCAGGCTTCTCCAAAATGGTGCTGGAGACAATATAGAGGCCAAACAGCTCTGAACCTATGTACACATAATAAACATATCAAAGAGGCTGGAAGTGAGAATATACACTTGTTAACCCACTACCTCCTGCAGCCAGCTAGGCTGCCCTGCACACAGCTGCTTACATTTCCCCCCCCTTTAAAAATTGCAATCCCTTGCATGCACCTATGGAGAGGTAATTAACACAGTGCAATAGTATAGCAAGCAAGAAAACAAGCAATACATAACAGTTTAAGTCACATAGTCAGAATACTTGACAGGTTTTTAGTCCCCTGGTAATACGCTTGGGCAAGAGAGGCTCCGGGTCTTCCAAATGTCTATCTCCATCTAAAGCAACAGGATTGGTAGGTGCTATTTCTCCCACAAGAGGCTCATCCTCCTCCAGAGTGGGGGCACCGTGCACATCTGGCTCCTTCACAGATAAGTCCCATTCAGTAGCAGCAGCCTGGTTCCCTGTATCTCCCCCAGCATGGGATAAGGTCTCTACCGCCGGCAGAGGGGGCAGGTACCAGGTTGCACAGTCACTGTTGAGGACATCCTAGCTGTTGTCCCATCTAGCAGATGGGGGAAAGACAGGAATAGGATTATCCATTTGTGAATCAGCACTGAACACACAGGGACGAAGGAGATTACGATGCAGTCTCTTGTGAGGTCCATCCGGCTTCTCTGAAACCAGATCATACACAGGCCGCCCAGGGAAAGGTTGTTGCTGGACTCGATATGGACGGGGCTCCCACTTGGGCTCCAGCTTGCTGCCCCTCAGGTATTTGGGATTCATCACCAAGACTCTGTCTCCCGGTGTAAGTGGCAGCAATTGAACAGTACTTTCCTCGGCTAAATCCTGGTGCTTTCTCAGTACTATCTGTATGGCTTGAGCCAGGCGGTGCCAGTGATCTTGGACCCATTCCTCTGGGGTCCTTGACGTAATAGGCTCTGGAGTTTACAGGAGTAAATCCACCGGTAAACGGCCACAACGCCCAAACATCAGAAAATGGGGAGTATAACCAGTGGCTCGATGCACAATCTGATTGTAAGCCCAAACAACATCTCCTACATACTGCGGCCAACGTTCTCGATGTTCTTGCTCTAATGTGCGAATCAATCAAATGTGCGATTAAAGCGTTCACAGGCCCCATTTCCCTGGGGGTGGTAAGGAGTAGTATGAGACTTCCAAATACCACTAAGACGGCACAGTTCTAAAAACACCCTAGACTCAAAGTTCGGCCCTTGGTCGGACAGAATCCGTTTTGGGCACCCATAGGGCTGAACTACATGGGACCAGAACAGTTTAGCCGTGGTGGCGGCAGTCTGATCTTTAGTTGGCATCACGATGGCGTGGTCCACAAACACCAAGGCGTAGCGCTACCCTGCAGAGGTGGCAGCCACTGTCAGAAAGTCCATGGTCAGTAATTCAAAGGGTTCTCCTGTGCTCACCACCAAAGGGGTAGTTTTCTCTCTTCTCCCTTTGTGGATGGCACAACTCTTACACCCCTGACATGCCTTCTGCACCCACTTGGATAACCCCGGACAAAAGACGTACTTACGAATAAAGGCCTCCGTCCGTTCTGCACAGAAGTGTCCTCCAATACGGTGAAAGACTTGACAAACCTCTAAGGCCTCTGATTGGGGGATAATCAGTTGATGAATAACTTGCGGCTCCCCTGGAATCCGAGCCTTTCGGTATAAGAGTCCATTATATCTTTCCAGCCTATCCCACTGTTTTAAAAGCTGACACAACGTCGGCGAGAGCCTCCTTTGCTCCTGCGAGTCTGGTTTCCGATTCCTGTCCCAATATCTCATGAGCTGATCAATGTCAGGGTCTTGCTGCTGGAGTTGCAGCCACTCTCGAGGAGTATGAATCTCTGGTCCTCTTGGCGTAACTCGGTTGCTCTGCAGAGCCGTTGAAGCTTGTTGCTCTTGCTGGTGAATCCCGGAGGGAACAACCTCATCCTCTTCGAGTTGTTGATCTAGAGATCTAGATCATCCTGAGGCCCATCGAGAGGAAATCGGGAGAGAGCATCAGCATTACCATTGGAGCGTCCTGGCTTGTAGTGAATGATATAGTAGAACCGGGCCAGTCGGGCCACCCAACGTTGCCCCAAGACCCCCAGTTTAGCAGTCTCTAGATAGGCAAGAGGATTGTTGTCAGTATATATATCCACGTGATCACTTACTAAGTACTCAGCAAACTTTTCGGTGACGGCCCAGACTACTGCTAACAACTCGAGTTTAAAGGAACTGTAGTTGGTTGGGTTACATTCATAGGCGATCACACGCTCCATCCCATCTTGTTCTTGAGCCAGCACAGCCCCCAATCCTTGGAGACTGGCGTTGGTGTACACCCGGAAGGGTTTACGATAGTCAGTGTAAGCCAATATGGGAGCGGAAGTCAGCTCCGCCTTGAGGGCCTCCAATGCCTCACTTTGTGCTGCCCCCCAACTATCAGTAATGCTGGGGGAAGATTTTCCTTTCCGATGGGCTGGTTGCCCGCACAACAACTGGGTCAAAGGGGCTGCGATAGTAGCAAAGTTCGGAATGATTCTTCGGTAATAACCCACAAGCCCCAAGAAAGAGTGAAGCTCTGTTACCGTTTTAGGTATTGTCCATGTCTGTACAGCCTGAATTCTGTCGGGATCGGGGGACACCCCTTTTGCCTCGACCACATGCCCCAAATACTGGATTTTTGTTTTCATGAGATGACATTTTTCCGTTTTGAGCCGAAGGCCATACTGGGCTAACCGCTGGAGGACTTGATCCAGATGTAGCAAATGGTCCTCGAACATTCTGCAAAAGATGATGATATCATCTAAGTAAATCAGGACAGATTAAAAGTTCAAGTCTCCCAAGCAACATTCCATTAGCCTTTGGAACATACTAGGGACATTAGTCAGGCCAAAGGGCATCCGATTAAACTCGTATAGTCCCAGGGGGGTGATAAAGGTCGTTTTTTCATGATCTTCCTCTTTTACCGGGACCTGCCAATATCCGCTGGCCAAATCTAGCGTGGAGAAGTACTGGGCCTGTCCCAAGGCCATTAGGGATTCTTTGACCTGGGGCAAAGGGTAAGCATCCCGATGGGTACAGGCATTCAATCTGCGATAGTCCACACAAAAACGTAAGTTGCCATCCTTTTTCCGCACAAGAACTATGGGTGCAGCCCAGGGACTACGACTCTCTCGAATCACCCCCCCCCCCTTGCAGCATGCCGCGTAATAAGTCTTTGACCTCTTGGCAAAAAGCCGGGGGTATATTACGATACCTTTCCTGAATAGGAGCCGTGTCTCCAGCGTGGATAGAAAGATCCAAAGCATTAGTACAGCTGTAGTCTTCAGGCCCTTGAGAGAATGCCATCAAATGTCTGTGAACTAGTTGTTGGAGCTTATTGTTTTGTTCCGGGGTCATCTCCTGCACCAGAAGTGCCAGTTGTGTCAACAATTTCGGAAGCTGGGTCTCTGCTGAATCAGGTAGAGCCGTCTGCAAAGCAGCACAGCCGGCCTCCACCCCAGGGCAAGGATCAGTAATGCAGCTTTTGGGTACTGTATACAAATCTGCAATGGCCATGTCTGTGGGCACTTGTATCGGGGTGGACCCCAAGTTAACCAGTTGCACCAACACTTGTACCTGCTGGACAACAGACATAGTTCTGGCTACCAACCATTCACCTTTGGTTTCCAGGTTGCGTTGTGGTTCAAGGACAAAAAGGAAAATAGAAGGTGCACCAACCTAGTGCATTACCACTGGTATAGCTTTAATGAAGCATAAAACAACAAATTGCATACTCACAGACGAGCATAGGTAAAAGGCATTGAAAATGTAGCAGGTTCGCGGTTCTGGATACCGACAAGCCAGGACCTGACATCAAGTGACGTGTTTCAGGGGAAACCCCTTTCCTCAGAGCCTAAACGGGCAATGGCTGCTCTCTCGCACCATTACCACTGGTAAAGCTTCATTAAAGCTTTACCAGTGGTAATGCACTAGGTCAGTGCGCCTTCCTTTTTCCTTTTTTTCTTTAGCCTATGAATACCCATTATTCCAAGGAGGGCTGCAAGACGACAGGCACCACTGTAAGAAGCTGGTTACACCACTTGCTGATGAACTAGACACCTGAGCGCAGGAGAGATTTCGGAACAGTCCGACAAGCGTTGATCAGTTTCTGCAGTTGTGGTTCTGACTGCCCGGATACTTGCATTGATGCCTCCAGCAGAAGGCGAGTTAAATCCAGTTCTTTTAGGGCATTCATACCCAACACCACTGGAATTTCTGGGAAGGAGGACTTTCGGGTCACCACGACCCCGACCCTAGGGAGGGTTTGCTCATAAACTTACATGGACATCCAAATTGACCCCTACTACTGGAATTGGTAGGTTGTTAGCAGCTTTCAGTCTCAACCAGTAGAGGTCTAGTGTTGGGGTCGGCCCAAAATGTTGCTGGTAGAATGAATAGGCCATAGTGGTGACTTCTCATCCAATGTCCACCAGACACCTGGCCGGCTGTCCGTTGAACATCACTGTCGCCACTGGGCACCCAGAAATCATTGTAGGATCACGTTGAGGCAGTGAACGAACATTTCCCGTGGGTTGCCCCTCCGCCACAGGAATCTCTAGTTTAAAGGATGGTTTTGTACGTTCTGGGCTCCCCGTCTCACACAATTCCTTGCGACGTGGCCTAGCCGTCCACACTGCCAGCATTTTCGGTCAATATCGCGGTCCCTCTGGAGAGGGTTGATCGCCGCCCGGGGTTGTACGGACCCGCTCCGCAGAGCTGCTACCTCTTGCCTGAGGGAGGCGACCATATCAACTAGGTCTCGTACGACCTTTTCCATCAAGGGCATCCCCGCATTCGAGGCAGTGGAAGGGCATGGGGCAGTCAATTCCTCCTGCTCCACTGGCCACCTGGCTCCATGAGTGAGGGTAACCTGGCTTCTGGCACCAACCCATTCATGGTCCGGCTCTTCCTGTTCCCTCTCAATAGCCTCTTGTAGGATAGCAGCGAGTTTCACTGTACCATCAGCCCTCACTCGATCCCTTAAGGCTCTCTTTAATGAAGAGGGCCATACACCAGCAAGGAACTGGTCCCGGATAAGCTGATCGGGGTTAGGGACCCCAGTTCCGGCGGGGGCCATTTTCTCCTCCAACCGGCACCAGATTTCCTGTAAGGCCACTGCAAATTGAGGGATAGTCTCTCGGTCGTGCTGCTCCCAACAATAGAAACTCTTCCGGAGTTCGGCTATGGAGGTACTCTCTCCATACAAGCTTTCTAGGCGGCCCACTATAGCTGTTCTGCTATCCCTTTCCTTCTCAGGCAGAACCATCACAGCCCGGCGTGCTTCTCCTTCTAGCGCATTAACCGCCAAATCTGCAAAGTGTGCTGTGGGTATTTCGAACAAGCGGACCGAACTGTCCAATCTCTCCACCCAGTCTGTCAGGGACATATTTGTGCCATTAAATTTTGGAATCCGGGCCAAAGCCGCTCCGTATGGTGCCATGATTGACCCTCTAGCCACTCCCCCGCTTGAGGATGGTGGTTCCGACATCCTGCCGACTACGCCAAAAATGTAAGCGGGTGTAGGGTGTAGCGGCTTCACAGAGGGAATCACACGTACTGACTTTATAACCAGGCAATATCTATTACCGGAGAGATGGTGGTAGAAAGAGTGTTTACAGCAGTAATGCAAGTAGTTTCACTCCAGACATGGAGGCATAGATACAGAGCACAGTCACTTTTGATGTAAGCAGTAGTTGTATTCGTCAGGACTATAGTCACTTCTCACTGATTGACAAAGTATAAACCCAAGCACACAATGCGTATGTGTAGAGTCTGATATTCACTCTGAACCTATGTACACATAATAAACATATCAAAGAGGCTGGAAGTGAGAATATACACTTGTTAACCCACTACCTCCTGCAGCCAGCTAGGCTGCCCTGCACACAGCTGCTTACACACTAGCTCCGTGATGTCGTCATGGAGGAGTTGAAGAGGAATCCAGTGGCAACCTGTGAAGACCTGATGAACTCCATGCCTTAGAGGGTTAAGGCAATGCTGGAAAATAATGGTGGCCACACAAAATATTGACACTTTGGGCCCAATTTGGAAATTTTCACTTAGGGGTGTTCTCACTTTTGTTGCCAGCGGTTTAGACATTAATGGCTGTGTGGAGTTATTTTGAGGGGACAGCAAATTGACACGTTATACGGGGCTTTTTTTCTGCCCTCTCTGCTCCAATCTGTAATGTACCACATTAGCGGGTAGAGGAAGTTTTCTGCACAACTTACTACTTCTACCGACTTCTCTGTACTAGCCCATGTGAGTCTTGCCCTCGGTCGGGTCCCAGCACTGCAGCTGCTTGTGACCATCCAAAAGTCAGCTTATATCCCGCTGGGTCACTTCCGGGGCGTATGACATCATCAGCAGGTGCCGGAGATGCTGGGTACAGTTCCATATGGTGCAAACAGGGAGCATGGATGGTAGCTCAGAGGCTAAGGGCTCTTACTGGTCTGCTGGGGAACTGAGTTCAAATCCCAATGAGGGAAAGCTGTTTTTGTCCTAGGTACTGCACAGTACCTGCACCTCCTGCTGGACATGTGGCAGCTCAGTGGCTTAGAGGTGAGAACTTCTGCTTGGCATCCCTGTGGGTCTGGTGTTCAAAAGGGGAAGACCCAGCAGCGGCTGCTGACCACCAAAGGGGTGGGATGAACTCCTCTGTGACACCTGCACAGGTAGCGGAAGCAGGCCCCAGCACCTCATAAGTAAGCCTGAAGCGTTTGTACTTCCATGCACATCCTTTTGAGTGTTTTCCCCCTTGTAACCAGTAGGGACTGGGTGAAGGGGAAACTTTTTTTCTCTCTCCTGCATGAGGTGTATGGAGTGGGTGTGGCTGAAATAACACGAAGCTGGCTGCTGAAAAGCAACAATGGTGAGGCAGTCATGGCTCACAACCAGTGCAGTCATGGGAGTCTGCCTGGAGACAGGATCTTATCCTCATGTCCGCCCCTTCCAACCTTTGACAAGTCACTTTATGTGGTGGCTCAGCGGTTAACATTTAAGCTCTGGGGTCACTGATTCGATGTTGCTGAGAGTCAGTTCCCTGAGTGGTCTCCTGGTGACTCTGGTGCATCTATCCAGGGGCAAAGGCCTGGGTGGCTGACACTTCTGCCTGGCAACACTGGGGTGGTTAGTTCACATCCCCCAACATTCCAGTACTTGCATCAAGTTGTGGGTTCTCCCTTTGTTTCTGTGAGGTATCTTGCATGCCCCAAACACAGGCTGGCATTTGATATACCTGGCACATTGGCTGGGTAGTTTGCACTCATGACCAGAGGGGTCAGCTCACACAGAGAATGCACTATAGGCACTGCAGTGAAAACTTTGCCTGTGTAGTACCAGCAAACTAGCTCACCTAAAATCTTCAGGCAAGGGTCTTCAGGTTCTCTGGGGCGACCCACAAACAGTGAAGAAAAAGAGCTCACATTGAAGGTTTTGCACCTAAACTGTGCCTTAAACACTGAGGTCATGAGTTTGAATCCCAACCAAGCTAGCACCCTGCATGTTTCACTAGTGTTTTGATGTTACAGGGTTGCTGGCCAGATGGTGCCTGATGGCCACCTGTATGCACCTGATATAGGAAACTAAACAAGGGATCTCTGGTGACCAGTGCCCGGTATCAGGGGGTGGCCCCCTGGATAGCATCACAGAGTGTTAAAGGCCTTCAGGTGACCAGACCCTAGTAAGATACAAAGGTTTCTAGAACACTTGTTAAGAAGTGGGAGAAAGCCTGGATGGTGAATCCAGTAGGCCCCCTCATTACAAAATTTCTCTAGAGGAGGTAGTTGCAGGAGGACAAGAAAAACATTCTTGCTCCACGACCAAGGCCAGAGCAGAGGGAAAGGGCGTTCCTGTCCATTAGGTCTGATGGAAGCTGGAGAATACTAGGGTCCAGTTTCTCTGAATGCTTTAGTTCAGTACCCTCTGCTCCCACCAGATGCAGTTTTTTCCACAGATCCAGACTTACCAGCCTAGTCTTCGGAGATGGAGGGGTATTGTTGGATTCCATGCTCAGGAGAATGAACTCTCTTCTGAAAGGGACCTGTGATTGTTTTCATTGTAGGAAAATGAACTACTTTGGCATTTATACTGGTGTTGCGCATCTCAGAATATTGTCTGACACAACTGCAGACACACATTGATGCACGGTCAGTAAGAGGACGGGCAGCCCCCCAAGTGGTGGGGGGCAAACAGCATGTCCAAAACTGTGCGATATCCCTCCCACAGGGGACCTGTTCTTGGGCCGGAGGTGATTCTTGAATCGCATAGCAGACAGGAAGAGAGCCCTTCCTGTGAAATACAAGGGTGACCCAGGTAGGAATGCTGGTCTACGGCCACAGCACCCTAAATGCACCCGATCTTATCTGATGACGGAAGTTATGACTAAAACTCAGTGGAGACCCCCTCTTGCAGTTGCAGGCACTTCCATCTGGACCATCTATGGGGCGGTTAACCCTGGGATCTCGAGTTTCCTCTGGGAACTCTGGTTTCCTCCCATAAAACGTCCTCTTTGGGCCTGGACCAGTATAGTGTTGGCGCTCTTGGGTAGATGCCGGCGCCTAGAGCTGGCATTTCCCCTGGTGCTATGCCATCTCGCCCACCCGCAGTCTTACCAGTGGGCATAGAACACTACGGCCGTTCTCATTGTGTTACACTGGCTTAAAGGACCACGGTTCTCTGTCCTGAGGGCTCTGGGAACCTGGTGGTCTAGCTACTAAGAGGGATCCCTCAAGATTATATTTTATGCTCCACTTACCTGAGATTTGGAGGTGTTATGGCAGCTGGACCAGTTTTTATTGTAGGCCCTCGTGGGATCTTCCTTTGAACTTTGGTTCATGTGTCAATAAGGGGTTTCCTACCTTGTTGTTTTGCAGGGACTAAAGTAAGGGTTAAAATCTCTAGCAGTACATGGGCATGATGGCATTAGCTAACAATCGGACATGCCTATATGTAGGGAGATCTCAGAGAAGCTGATGCTACTCTGCGCCAGATCTGTGCAGCGGCAACGTGATTCAGCTCTCTCACCTTTTACCTGACACTAGAGGCTGATCTTGTTGTCAGCAAAGGGATCAGGCTCTTTGGACACAGAGTCCTGTAAGCCGTAGTCCCACCTTAAGGCTAAGTGCTTGCTTATCCTTTCATAGGTGGCTATCCTGAAAGACGATATGGGAAAATTAGAGTTACTTACTGGCAATGTCTTTTCCTGGAGTTTTTCAGGACAGCACCGTGTACCCACCCTTGTTGGTTTCCTTTTGGGTTCCTGACTCAGGAACCATCAAAAAGTAATTTATGGTGTATGATGTGTTCTTGTGTCTCCCGAGCTGGCCGGAGTTGTTCTTGAAGAACTGAGGAGCCGGCGGGAAAGCATGCCTTTTAAATCTAGGCTGGGCAGTGTTTCCTCAGAAGGGAGGAGCCGAGGTCTCTCATAGGTGGCTGTCCTGAAAGACTCCTGGAAAAGATATTACCAGTAAGTAACTCTAATTTTTTTTCTATATTATGTACTAAAATAGCTATATTGTTTTTATGAAAAGGGAACTGTTATCTTGTGGTGCCTCAAAAGTCCTGCCTCTAAACAAATCTTTGTCTATAAGAATTAGAGCAAGGTTACAGCCTACAGATGCCCCTACTCATGCAGAAGTTCATTCCTACTAGAGGAGCCATAGGGTAGGCTAACACACCTTGATATATGTTCAACTCTTTTGCTGGAGACTGCTGAGAGGGAATCGTGTGAACTGAGGATAGATGTGAAAAGGAGGAGCTGGAAGGAGCAAGCGAAGAACTGCGACCCATTTTCTGAAGAACGTTCTGGTGCTGTTCCCACTTAGCTGCATGCTGAGAGGTCAGATGTATCTTCACACACATGCTACCTAATGGCCAATGGTGTGGCCATGTTTCATAAGCTGGAGTGAGAGTGGCGTGGGGGGGGGGGGGGGGGGGGCAGCACCAGCAACACAGCAACAGAACCCGTCGGTGACTCACATACAAAAACATAGCCCTAAAAAGGACTGTTGGGTTCTAGGAAATTACAGTGAATAAATGTGGGCCTACACTCCACTCTCTCTAGCCATAAAAAATACTATTCATTGCAAAGTATCAGTACCATATATAGCATTGTATATAGCACCGAATTGTAAACACAACGGAGCAGTAGCACAATACACTAAAATATACAACACTTTCTCCCTAAAAGCAATTTCATCTGTCCCTCACTTTTACTAAACTCCCATACACTGACAATGGGCTTCTGGGAATGCAGCTCTTTATAGAGTGTGGGCTGACACATAGCTCAGAACCATCACTGTCCAAAGTTTTGCACCTGACCAGAGGAGTACTGGTAAAGTATTGCATGATATGGCTCTCTGAAATTGTAAACATACCTACATACTAATGCTAACTTGCCAATTATTAAAATCATCTACAAAACAGCATAAACATAACTGCATTAAAATGTATTTATATTGTGATCTGCACATTTTAATATTGAATTTGAATGTATTTATCTTCTTTTCATTGTGTTTGTATTGCTTTGTATCTTGCAGTTTTTTTTTTTTAAATGCACTAATAGGTAGTTCCGGGACATGAAATACAAATATAAAGCACATTGGAAACACAGTGTATATGCATGTATAGCTATCTGAGTTCTGCTAACTTTTGATACTCACCCCCCCCCCCCACAGCAGATCCAGTGCTGTTCAGCTGAGAGTTTCTTCTCTCTCTCTCTGGCAGCGCTCGATCCTGCACTGCCATGTTTCCCTGTGATGTCATTGCTAGGCTGCCACGCCACCTGATGATGCGCTGAAAGACCCACCCCTCCTCCTTTCCTCTAGATAAGGTTATGCATCCTGGGATATGTGACTTATATATCCCAGGAGGCACAGCGGGCAGTGTGCACACCATTCACCTAAGGCGAGTGACGTGCAGGGGTTGGGCAGTACATTCTCAAAAAAAAAGGTAAACAAAATAGAGAAAGAAAAAGTACTATTCTTGCAGAGGATGGGAGGGGGTGGAGAGGCGAGAGGCTGAAGGTCCGCTTTAAGGAAAAGTGTACCACACCAAGTGCTCCCCTCACATGCTGGCGTCAGGTGTAGGCTTGGAGTCGTTAATTCTTCCACGCTTAGCTCAGTATAATCCAAAAGACAAGCCTCACACCGATGGTGTCTTTACAGGCAAAAAATGTAATTGATAAGCTTCAGCATATGGTCTCACCCCCAGAAGATAAATCTTTATTTATTCCTATAGAAAGGCTGTTTATACTTTATTCCAACTGTGGACATCCTCTCTAAAGGAATGAATGAATATCAAAAGGTTCACACGCATGGAAGAGGTGGAACCCCACCAAGGAGAAAAGGAGGCTGTGTGGTACCGAGAAGGCTGCACAGTGAAGGTCTCAAGTTAAACAGGCAGATAAGTATAATGCCACGTACACACGAGCGGATTTTCCGTTGGAAAAAACTGGATGGTTTTTCCGACGGAATTCCGCTCAAGCTTGCCTTGCATACACATGGTCACACAAAAGTTCACCCGAACTTTCGACCGCCAAGAACGCGGTGACGTGCAACACTATGACGAGCCGAGAAAATGAAGTTCAATGCTTCTGAGCATGCATCGAATTGTTTCCGAGCATGCGTAGGAATTTTGCGCGTCGGAATTTGTACAGACGATCACATTTTCGGATAGGAACTTTTTGTGACCGAAAAATTGAAAACATGCCATCAATCTTTTGCTGGCGGGTGTTCCGCCAGCAAAAGTCAGATGGAGCATACACACGGTCGCATTTTCCAACCAAAAGCTCTCATCGGTCTTTAGCTGGCCAAATTTCCGATCGTGTGCATGCGGCATAAGACTTTGGGGGAGTGCTCTGGGAAGGGAGAGGGTAGACCTATAAAAGATAACTGTACTAACTGCACTAAAAATATAGTCATCCTGTTAAGTGTGATGTCTTCATGTTTCTGGGGTTCACAACAATTCCACTGCAGTTAACTTCATGCATTCTTTGCATGAAGGTAAAAAACCTTCTGTATGCAGAGGACCCCCCTCTCCAGCCCCCGTAATACTCACCTGAGCCCAATCTCAATGTGCCCGACAGCCTCCTCATTGGCTCCAGCTGCTGTTAATCACAACCAGTAGGCCAATAAAAAGAGACAAGGGATGGGGCCAAGGCGTGGCTCTGTGTTTGAAAAGACACAGAGCAGCGGCTCTGCTTGGATACCCCCACAGCAAGCTGTTTGCTCTGGGGGCACTCGGCAGGAGGGTGGAGCCAGGAGAGCTGGTGGGGGACCTGAGAAGAAGATCCGGGGCTGCTCTGTTCAAAACCACTGCACAGAGCAGGTAAGTATGACATGTTTGTCATTTCTTTTTAAAGAAAAACTTGCCTTTTAATATCACTTTACCTTCCCTTGCACACGATTTGGTATTCAGAGAACAAAGCTTCACCTTACTAATTTAAGTGAACTTTTACTTTAAGTGAACAGCTTCTACTTCTCTACTAGTATCTTCCACTAGTAAATCAACACCCTAGAGATGTAAAATTTAGACCACAGTGCAATAGTATTCAGAAATTGAATATATGTAAGGTCCTTGGTTAAAGTGGATGTAAACCCTCACATATACCCAGTGAAGTGAACAGCCTGAGATGATACACAGAGATGAAACAAATCTCCCTACATACGTTTTTTATGTATATCTGCTGTTTCCAGCTTTCTACACTCTTTAGAAAGTGTTAAAAATCTTGTTTCCTCTTCCAGCAGTGAGTGTAGAGTCTGGGCTTACACTGTGAGAGCTGATTGGTGAAAAGACACCCTTCCCTCTCAACATAGGCAGAGGAACAAAGATACTTGCAGCCTGCAATCTGAATAGACAAACTCTCTGCTAATCTCCCTCTAAGCTCCCTCCCCGACACAAAATTTCAGCTGCTTTTATCTCATGTGTCAGAGCTTGTCAGAAGTTATGCTGAGAACAGAGGGACAGAGCAGCAGAAAGACACAGCACTTAGAGCTTTGGAGAGAGAAGTGAACACTACAGATATATGTGCCTAGATCAAATTGCATGAATGAGGTTTACAACCATTTTAAATATACGAAACGTAATGTATGAATAAAATACAGAAACTTAGAGGTGGCAACATGTACCAATATGTATGTTGGGTGCTCCACAATGCAAATATCTACTTGGGGGGAGGCCTACCTCAAGCTTCATACATTTTATTCATTCTATTAATCTAATGACTGGTTCACTTTAGGGACTGATTTGAAAAGCACATCCTCATGTCTATGTCAGTATTCAACATTACCACTTTTTATCCAGGACCATTTCTTCTCTAAGGAAGCGATTTGACTTTCCAAAGCCATAATTTTCTTGATGCTCTCCACATCTATGAAGACAATGTTTATTAATTTCACCTGAAATACACAGCCTGCATGGTACTGCAAAATGATGTGACATCTGCAGAAAATAGTTCTATTTATCTCTACATCAGGTTAAAATTAGTTATATTTTGAGTTAAAGTGTACCTAAAGTGTAACAAAAACCTTTTCTTGATGTTTTGGATAGAGTGGGAATGGATCAGAACTCAGATTCCTTCCATTCTTGTCTGATTAAAAATGAGGAAATGAGGTGAACTCTCTAACAGGGCCTGGCTTATAGCCTATAACCTGACAGGGATTTTAACCTTTTCCTACTCCTCTCTATCCAGAATTTAAAAAAAAGTTTGGGCTATAAATATATTTTAAACTGGTACTCTTTCATATGTGTATGATACATAGTGTTATGTCATTTTAGTTTTCCCATAAAAAAAATAATTATTCTACTGTGTACAATGGTAGCCAGGCATCTGCATATAGCTTTGGTGAAGGTGAAGAGAAGTGAATCTGCACTTTGCCCACATGGGGTAAAGCAAAATGTTCACTTTAATTTAGCCCACCCCAGTAGCATATATTTATGTTTGTTTCCCTCACAGATTTTCTGCTCTACTGCTGAGAATGAAGGGAGTCATTTTGTAAGCTAACAGTCACTGAGGTCATAGTTTAAATAGAACTATGAAATACCCATGTGAAAGCTGTGATTGGCTTAGTGACAGTACTAGGGTTGAGCTTGAAGCTTCATCGAGAGTTTGTCAACTTTTGCAGTCCAATTTGAAATAATCCTACTATATGTTTGCTATGTGTTCCCATTCATACAGTATGCATTAAAAAAAGTATAAAACATATTTCTTACTGTTTAGATGTTTCTGAGGAGAAGGTATCATGGCTGACTGAATTTTTCAACTAGCTCAGCACAAACTGTCCTAATAGTTGAGCTGAAAACTGACTGAGTCCACTTCTCATTAACATAAAATGGAGAAGCTTACTCCCTAAACTGTTAACCCTTTTGTTAAAGTGATTGTAAACCTACAGTTTTTGTTTTTAAAATAACAAACATATCATACGTACCTGCTCTATGCAGTGGTTTTGCACAGAGTAGCCCCAATCCTCCTCTTCTCCGGCCTCCTGTAGGCACTCCTGGCTTCTCCCCCCCCCCTGCCGAGTAGCTACTATGGAAAGCTGCTTACTTTGGGGGTCCTGAGCAGCACTTTGTGTGTCTATTGACACATAGAGCACTGCTCGGCCCTGACACCTGCGCTGTCCTCACTGGCTGTGCCTGTGATTGACAAAAGCTGGAGCCAATGGCTACCACTGCTGTCTCTGAGACTGTGAGGAGAGAGAGAGCTGAGAGAGATTCTTCTCTAGTGCACAGTGCTGGATCGAGATCCAGTTATGGTAACAATAAGGGGGAGCTGGGGGGAGAGCCCCAGCTTTGAGACAGATGATGGATTGTATTTTTTAATTTTTTTATCCAAATAATTATTTAATTTATTTCCAATTTGCAACAAAAACTCAAAACGCACAGAACATTCCAACCAACCAACCGCACCAAACAGCAAGAACAACAAAGAGGAAAAAAACCCAAAAACATTCCCCTTTTTTTTTTTCTTTTGCGCACCTTCCAGATTACTACTAGAAACCTTTTATCACATCAAACTCGGTGATCTTCCTACACAGGGTTAATGACGATATAAATCTGACTATTATATTCAATCTGATCACTACACCTTAACGACCTACAGTATGTGTGTGTGTGTATGTGTGTAATATATATATATATATATATATATATATATATATATATATATATATGTAGCGGTACCCTCGTAAGGGCTGCTGATTTGGTTACTTAGCAATCCGCCAATCACCCTGCTGCCAGACTCCCCACGATCAATTAAGACGATGAACAGTCACTTGCACAATTTTCTTACGTTTATTGTAGGATACAACTTGAATTGAGGAAAGGATGATATGAGATGCCCATAGCATTTAGCACATTGTATGAAGTTATTCAGTGGCCTTGGCCTTGCAAAACTGGATACACTCCTTGCACCCCAGTCTCCTTCATTTGAATAACTTTGACGCTGTTGCTTCTTCTTTCCTTGTACAAATCCTTTACTGCAAAACTACTGACACTTTATTTCTTCACTTCCATTGGGACAAGAAAGAATCACTCTGACTAATTCTTCCTTGCAGACCATAATGGTATTGTCTATGCGAATCCAAGAGCCAGAAGCACACACACAGCCTCTCCCCAATGGCCCAAAGAATCAGACAGCCACACAGTCTTTGGAAGGCATTGTCATTGTGCTAACCAGGCCAGAGATAACCAGAGATGTACCTCTACACGACGACCTGACACATGGTAACGGGCGGACTACTTCTTTCAGCCAGTCCATGACTATCAATGCTGCGTTCCCCGGCCACAGCATTCTGCACTGACCTTTCTTTAAGTGGAATAATAGTTCTGTGTCCCCATGTCACAGAAAGCTGCTCTACTCTCCTCCGCTTGACTGCTGCTTCCTCTATCCAGATCTCTTCCAGCATGCAAGTCCTGTGTTCCCCGGTCACCGCAGCTTGATACGTCTTTAAGGATGAAGATCTTTATGTAGGACTCCCTCCTAGCGGTTCCTCCATCCCTCCTCCATGCTCAGCGCATCCCCACATGGGGATGCCCGGAACAGCAACTCAGTACTCCATTTTGTCTGCTCCTACTTTCTAGAACTCCTCCCTGGCAGCATGTGACCGCAGCTTATATGAGAGGCCTGCCCCCTGCCAATACCAAAGGGTAATTGGTCAGAGCTCCTCACATGAGCTGCCTGCCACTCAAACCTCAGCTCCAACCCCTCTTCCAGAACAATCCTTCTGAAAGCAAGGGAGGCACCTCTGAGTCAGAGCACAGGTGGCCACACATACCACTGCACTGAACACTTCCAGTCCCAAATCAAACAACCAGGCCCAGCCTAAAGCACATGGCTGCACTTGGGCCCTGAGCCAAAGAAAATACTATTCTACTACCTACACACACACACAATTATCCCCCTCCAAAGATCTTTCTAATTGTTAACTTTCAACATCTATAGTATGTTCACTCTATTGCCCAACCAAGTTGGAGCTTAACCATTAGGACCAAATTTTCAAAAACGTTTTAGGACTTCTCCTATGTTTATATGCCAATTCCTCTTATTTTAAATTAAGATTAATCGCTTCAAACCATTGCGCTATTGTTGGTGGAGAGTTTGATATCCATTTTTGTAATATAAGTTTGCAGGCTATATACATAGATCTTAACCACATCACATGCATTTCGACCTGGAGAGTGTCTTCCGGTACAATCCCTAGCAATGCTATTTTTGGGTTAGACTCCACCTGTATAGAACATAGGGTATTTAGATTATCAAATACACAATCCCAGTAAGGATGCAATTTGGGACATCGTCACAGCATATGTATAAGTGTACCCGTTTCGTTACTACATCTTGGGAAATTTTATGTATTTGCTTTACCCCACGAGTATAATTTTAAGGAAGTGTAGTGAGATATATGGATAATAAATAAATGGGTCAGACACTGTGATGAGGATAAGGATACTCTAAATAAACTCTTTGAAGCTTGCTCCCACTCCTCATCTCTAGTGTTTAGATCCCTATGCCATCGTTCAAGACTACCATCTTGTTTTTTTGTTCCAGCTGTCCTTTGTAGGGAAGAGTGTGTGTATATATCCCCAATAAGTCCCTGTTTAGAGTGTCTTATATTTACTGCCATGGTTAAAATTAAAGATGGACTATATTTTAGTAAAAAAGCCTTGGCCTGACTCTGCAGAGTGTGCCGTAATTGTAGATATTGAAAATATAATTTTATTAGACAGGTGATATTTCTCTGCCAATTTATCAAATGGTTGTATAACCTCGTTATCGAAAAGTGGATGGAGTAACATAATACTGGCTCTTTTCAAAGTTTTAAAGTTTCGCTACCTCAGGTAATTGCATATTTTTCCATATAGGCATAGATTGGGTATATCCCTTATGAAAAGTTTCTCGTTGAACCCTAATTCATGAATTTATGAATTAAATGAAATGTGGGAAAACAACGCTTATTATAAAAGTGATATGCTACCAATAGCTGCACTGGTGGATCCATTGGCAGTTGGGAAAATATAATTTGCTGTATAGGGTCCTCTCGATTTTATGTCACTCTAACCATATAGTTGCTGAAGTTGTGATGTCAGATAATACAATCTGGCATTAGAGACGGCTAAACCTCCTTCATCCTTAAGCAACTGTAGAGTTCCTAATCTAATCCAAGAATGTTTATATCTCCAAATAAGGTCTCTAAAGTATCTATTTGTCTAAAAAATTTCTGGGGCAGCCATACAGGAAAATGATGTAAAAAATATAGTAGGTGTGGTATCCAAACCATCTTTATCAAATTGGCTCTGCCAACTACTGTTAAAGATAACTTACTCCAAATTTTCCCCACTTGCTTAAAGTGATTAAGTAGTGGGACAAAATTCCTCTCTACATATGTGCTCACTGATGATGTAACTTGGACGCCTAGATATTTTAAATGTAGAGACTACAGTTATTTGAGACGCTAATATTGGCAGATCAGTCACCAAGGGATCCACATGTGGAAGAACTGACTTATCCCAGTTTATTGTAAATCCTAAAAAAGAGCCATACTGTATGTGTTAATTAACTGCTTCAGCCTCTGAAGATTTGTCTGCTCAATGACCAGGCCATTTTTTGCGATTCGGCACTGCATCATTTTCACTGTCAATTGCGCGGTCGTGCGATGCTGTACCCAAACAAAATTGAGGTCCTTTTTTTCCCCACAAATAGAGCTTTCTTTTGGTGGTATTTGATCGCCTCTGTGGTTTTTAATTTTTTGCGCTATAAACAAAAGAAGAGCGACAATTTTGAAAAAAACACTATCTTTTACTTTTTGCTATAATAAATATCCTACATTTTTTATCAAAAAAACAAATGTGTTCCTCAGTTTAGGCCGATATGTATTCTTCTACATATTTTTGGTAAAAAAAAATCTCAATAAGCGTATATTGATTGGTTTGCGTAAAAGTTATAGCGTCTACAAAATAGGAGATAGATTTATGGCATTTTTATTATTTATTTTTTTTAGTAATGGCGGCAATCTTTGATTTTCATTGGGACTGCGACATTATGGCAGACACATCGGACACTTTTGACACATTTTTTAAACCATTAACAATGGTGCTATAACAATGCACTGATTACTGTGTAAATGTCACTGGCAGGGAAGGGGTTAACACTAGGGGGTAATCAAGGGGTTAACTGTGTTCCGTGTGTGTGTGTGTGTGTGTGTGTTTCTAACTGTGGGGGGATGGGACTGTCTAGGAGGAGAGGAAGATCGGTGTTCATACATAGTATGAACACACCATTTCTCCTCTCCCCTGAAAGAACCAGGATCTGCGTGTTTACACACACAGATCTCGGTTCTCGCTCTGTCACGAGCGATCGCTGGAGCCCGGCGGTCATCGCGCCTGCCGGGCACTCACATCGGGGTCGGGCACACACTGTGTCTTGTTCCTCATTGTAAAGAAAAAGGGGCTGATACATGTCCATTTACCTGAACTCGTGCCACCGGGCAGCATAAAGGAGTTATGTCCAACTTATATACTGGGGTCCAAATCCAAACAGTGCCATAAAAAATCCCATTCTATGCTTTTAAAAGCTTTTGCCACATCAAGCAACAATATAGCTCTATTGCCCAAATTTTCAGACGGAACCTGCAAATTAAGGAATAAATGTCTTATATTCACTGTACTAGATCTTCCCGGAATAAATCCAAATTGGTCTAAATATCTTAGATATTACTTTCGCCAGTCTAGTAGCTAATGCTTTTGCCAATAGTTTCACGTCCTATGTAAGTAACGATATTGGGAGATATGATTCTGGATTATTAGGGGCCTTAGCAGGTTTTAATAAAACTATAATAATCGCCTCATTCATATTGGGAGGAAGATGACCACACTCCAATGCTTTATTAAATACCTCTAACAATTCTGGCAAAAGATTAGCTCCATAAACTTTGTAGACCTCCCCTGGTAACCCATCTGCACCTGGGGATTTATTATTAGGCATACAGGCAGAAGCAAACTGAAGAGCCACAAGAGTCAGAGGTTTATCCACCATCTCCCTATCAGCTGCAGACAATTCTGTTAGCGTAATGGAGTTAAGAAAAAGTTGCATACAGTCTCTTTATAAAATGCCTTGCTACTATACAAGTTGTTATAAAAATCAAACAAAAATACTGATGATATCTCTGCGGTAGGGATGGGCTGAACATCCCCCCAGTTTTCTTTGCACCAGAACATGCTAACAGGCAAACAATGTGTGAGAACATGCTAGCCCTATTAAAGTCTATGCAGGTTTTTAAAACTACCGCTTTTTTCAGGAGCTCTGATTTTTAAGAATGCTTAAAGTGAAACAATAATTATTAAATATTCCAATAAATATCATGCCTGGGGGTCCCCTTAGTCTGCCTGTAAAGTGGCACATCTATCTGATGTGTTTTATAGTCCCGCAGCAAAATTACATTTCTAAAGGAAAAAATTTCATTTAAAATTGCTTGTGGCTGTAATGTATTGCCAGCTTACGGTTATATCGATAAAAAAACAAGGAAAAAGACGGCGTAAGTTCCCCCCTATCTGTACATCACCGGGTGTCCCTGCCCTTGCCTATATAACAACTCTCACCACAAAAAGACAGCAGTCGGTGGTACGCCTCCCATCGAGGCAGAGCTTTTTTATTTTTTATATTTTTCCGATTCGTCAGGCGACGTGATTGAAGATGGACATTGCAGGACACTATTTTTTTTTTTTTTTTTAATAAAGGAATTGTCAAAAACTGTCTTTTTTGGACCCCAAAGCACCCTCCCCATGTTGAGGTCAAGCGGCCTAGTATGGTTCAGGGAGGGGGGGGCGCTCGCTCACCCCTCCCCCCCCTTCCTGGCCTGCCAGGCTGCTTGCTCAGACAAGGACCTGGTATGGATTTTGGGGCTGGACCTCATGCCAATTTTTAAGAAATTGTTGTGGAGAACTTGGAGTTCCCCTTAAAATCTATACAAAACCCAAAGGGCCTGGTATGGGCTGGGGGGGGGGGACACCCATGCCATTTTTTTTTTCTTAACTCTGTCATAGAGTTCCCCTTAACCACTTTAATACACTGTATTATATACTGTACACTGACTGCACTGTGTGTGTGTGTGTGTGTGTGTATATAGATATATATCTATATATATTATATATATATATATATATATATATATATATATATATATATATATATATATATATATATATATATATATATATATATATATATATATAATATATATTTTGTAACAAGGTTAGGTAATGGATAATCTGTATATTTCACCTCGCATGCGTTCTATTGTAAGAGACTGAACCAGAATCCACCCGGGTTTTCCAGCCTCTGTGGCAGGCTTGGTTCCGGTCCAGATGTTGTGGTCCACTTGAGTCCATGCTCAGGTGGACTTTAAATGAGCAGGAAGAGAGCATGGCAGAGCTGTGGCCTTAGACTCAGAAGGGAATCAGAGAGAGGAGCTCTGTTTGGATTTAAAATGAAGGTTTGCTTTACCACATGTTTTGTGGGTGATGGGGACCAGCCCCACACTGTATAGAGAGGAGTCTACTGTTTAGTTTAGCGCCGGACGGCAAGGATTTATTTTACTGTTTTTTGTTTGTTTTCATGACTTTGCAAACCTCTTCTAAATAAAGCTGGCAACCCGCCAGATTTTAAAGAAACTGCCTGCACGCTGACCTTAATTTCCAGAAAAGGTGATCTCCACGAGCTAATCTCCCACAAAATGTACTCCATTGCTCACGCACGGGTCTGCGCGGATTTGAACCACACAAAATTGCCGCCGAGCCACTATATATTCTAGCAACACCAGCTGTCCAATAGAATCCCCCTGAGGAAGACATGTGACAAGTCCTGTGTCGACACACATTGAGGAGGGGCCAGGACGGTGGAGAAGCCAGCCAGACATTGATCTCTCAGCGCTGAGGCTAGAAGCACAAACTTTACACCTATTGGATTTGGAGTTTTGTTTATCCATGCTTTGTATAGAGTGGTGCACTGTTAGCACCTCTAATATGTGAGTACAATGGCTTATTTTATACAATAAATTTGAGTTGAAAAGTTATCACGCTATTCAGCCTATTTCTTTGCATATATGAATCGAGGACATCCACAGTGAAGGATCTGACGATTTGCAGAGTCCATTAACCTTGAGCCCAGTGTTGGTTCTACTACTCATTTGACCAAACTTAGCTATGCGGTCGCAACCCCTGAGGTGAGCGCAATCACACAGGGGGGGAGCATGTGTGTGAAGCCACTAAAAGCTTTAATCTGTGAAGCACTGTCACAAGTTGTCACGAACTCCACACCCCACGGTGACTAGCTAACCGCGACGTGCATTCCGTGACCCGGGGTATATGAGGAACTAAGGGAATAAGGGGGAACTTATACTGAGCATGTAAGATTGGCTGTAGTATTTTCACAGCCTGCACTACCTTTTGCCACCACTAGAGGGAGACTCCATTCCAATCCCACTAGCTGACCACACACAGGCAGATACAAATCTTACATACAATCTGATGCACTGTAAGGGTTGGAGAGCAGTCTAGCAATTACTACACACTTCTAGGGCTCCTCCGGCTATCCTGCAAGCTTGAACCCTGGTGTTAATCACTCTTCCCACTGTCCCCACACCCACACACCAGACACACAATAAACGATAGCCTGCCACCACCCAACAGTTTGTCCGCAGACTGGTCAATCTGCATGCAATCTGCAAACACACAGTGCAATTGCATACCGATTGGCACGTAACTTAGACCGAGTACTTAGGCACTAAAATACAACAACCTCTCCAGAGATATGAGTCCTAGCTTAGTACACAGAAGTCACTTATTAATTTTATCATTTAATATCCCGAAAGTGGGCAATGCATATAAGATATACAAAGAAAAAGGATTTACCAAAAAATGTAGAAAGACACACAAATTGGCAATTTGCTATGAAAATAAAAAGGGATAAAAACAGAAATAAACTTTCTATCCGTCTATTCTATAAAGTCTATCCGTTAGTTAGTAGAAGCATACCGGAACATGTGGGAACTCCCCAGTTTCGAACTGGCTTGGTGGAAGAACCATGTCCATATCTCAGGCTACCCAATTTATTAAAATATGGATGTGGGCTGGACTTTAGCCCTTGGCCAATCAACCCTGGG
Organism: Aquarana catesbeiana; assembly: GCF_042186555.1. NCBI lineage: Eukaryota > Metazoa > Chordata > Amphibia > Anura > Ranidae > Aquarana > Aquarana catesbeiana. Next base: position 207,333,853 of record NC_133331.1, on the reverse strand, counting down.
GGGGTGTTCCTGTCTCCAGCCCACAAATGTTTTGTGTTCTGAAATGACCAGAGTCAAATTGGCCCAGAACGGCGCTGATTGCTGGGTCATGGATAGGATTTCCGATACCAACGCATCAGTCCGATCGCAACAGTACCAATCACTGCCTGCCTGCTGCAATCAGGCGCCATATAACAGTTTTGTGTGGTTCTCTAGGATTCCACACCTGCTAAACATACAGAGTTACATGTACACGTAACCCATCAGGTGTACGATCAAAAGGAATTATTTTCATCTCTCTGACGCTAATATTTTAGCTTTTTTGAGAGATAAACTAGGTTCCTTAGATCTGGTGGTATTAATCAAAGTTTGCAGACTGTCCGGAGCCTTGCGAATGCCCCCTGCGGATCAATGTAGCCAAAATGACTAGCAGTTTTCTTTGAAGCCTCAGGATGGTGGCAATCTGTTTACTCTAATGGTAACTTTATTGGCATCTAGGTATCACTTCGATCCTAGAAAAAAAAACTGTCTCTCTCCTTTTCAAATACTAATGAAAGAACATACGTGCATGACTGACATAGAATACTATATTTTTAATAACCCAGAATCAACCCCTTCCCACCGACTGTACGCAGATATGCGTACTCGGCTTTCAGGGGTTATACCGGGATAATGCCCGCAGCTGCAGGCATCATCCTGGTACCGTTGTTTAGAGCCGGCGATTGGCTATCCGTGCATAACAACCGATGTGGCTAAAATCCGCTCGGCTGTTATACTGGAGCAGCGGGAGGGGACATCCCCCCCCTCCCACCGCCTCCCGCCGCTCTTACCGGGCCTCCCGGTCGATCCGGAGGCTCGGTGACCAATTCGATGCCTCCGGCGGCTGGGGACGGGCTGGAACGAAGCTGTGGGTGGCTTCATTCCAGCCTTCAAATTGTAAACGCGGAAGCGACGTCATGACGTCACTTCCCGTTTACTCGGCTGCCAATGGCGCCGGCTTTTAAAAAGTACACAGCATTCAGAATCGCCGTTTTCGGCGATCTGAATGCTTTGAAGTGTAAAGGAGGGATGGGGGGTCTTTTAGACCCCTGATCTCTCCATAAAGAGTACCTGTCACCAACTATTACTGTCACAAGGGATGTTTACATTCCTTGTGACAGCAATAAAGTCATCAAAACATTTTTTTTTTTCACGCATATGTAAACGGTGTTCAAATCACACATGTGAGGTATCAGCGCGATTGTCAGAGTGAGAACAATAATTCTAGCACCAGACCTCCTCTGTAACTCTAACCTGGTAACCGAAAAAAAATTTAAAGCGTCACATATGGAAATTCTTAGGTACCGTAGTTTGTCGCCATTCCACGAGTGCGTGCAATTATAAAGCGTGACATGTTTGGTATCTATTTACTCGGCGTAACATCATCTTTCACATTATACAAAAAAATTGGGGTAACTTTACTGTTTGGATTTTTTAAAATTCATGAAAGTGTCCCTTTTCCAAAAATTTGCGTTTAAAACACCGCTGCATAAATACCGTGTGATAAAAAATATTGCAACGATGTCCATTTTATTCTCTAGATTCTCTGCTAAAAAAATATACATAATGTTTGGGGGTTCTAAGTAATTTTCTAGCAAAAAATACGGATTTGAACTTGTAAACACCAAATTTCAAAAAATAGGCTTAGTCATGAAAGGGTTAAACTACATCTACAATTACACTACTTCTACAGATCACACCACATATTATTAAGGCAAAACTATCCTACGCTTACATTTTCGTCACATCTCCCCCTTCCAGATGACGCACAGCTGAGCCTAAACAGGTCAGCTAACTCGTCTGCATGGAAGGTTCCCTAGGTTGGGGGTGAAGGTTCCCCCAACTGAAGCTTGGCACCACTGACATTTTAGCCTGTCCCTTTGCAGATAGGAGAGGGTGACCACACCCCTCTCTGACTGATCCTAATGGGTCTGGATCAGGATTGGCCAGCAGATTGCCCGGTGGATCCACTTCATCTACTGGCCACTGACTACCTACTGAAAGGATACAGGCAAATTTGTCATTGTGTGTTGTCAGCATTCTCAGCCATTGGCCCTGGCCATCTGGTGGTACTCTATTAGCTACCACACCCAGATGTTGAAGCCTGGCATAAGGCCATCCCTGGGTGGTCTGGGCCTGGTTCCATGACCTGGGTACCAGGGCCTCCACCCTTTGACCTGTCTCCCACACTTTTTCTCGTTCTGCCTCAACAGAAGGCCTGCCAGCACAACCCCTGAATTCCTCTACGCTGACACCAAACATGTCAGCCTGTAGGAACGCAGTGCCATCAGCTGCAGCCTCTGAGAGGGCAGATTCAGATGGGGTCAGTTTTCCCCCATAATCCTGTGGTTCTTCCCCTGTTTTGCACAGCAACGAATCCTCAATCATGATACTCATAGCTGTGGGGACAGAGGATAAAGCCACAAAAAACTTGATTCTGCCAGGGGTCATCCTCTGACCCATGTCACACTCTCCTACTCTGTCCCCCTCAGCAGAAGGCCTGCCAGAACAACACCTCAGTTCCTCTGGGCCAACATCAGACTTATCAGCCAGAAAGTACTCGGTGTTGTCAGCTGCAGCTGCTGAGGTGGTAGGCCCCGATGGGGCCAGATTTGCCTTGTCACCCTGTAATATTCCCTCCGTGACACACAGCAAGGAATCTGCAGTAGCGGTACTAGCAACTGTGGTGACAGAGGAGAAGGTCACAGAAGACTGAATTGCACCGGGGGTTGTCCTCTGACCCACATCACATACTCCTACTCTGTCCTCAGCAGAGCATCTGTTGGCACAACACCTGAGTTCCTCTGGGCTGGGAACAAATGTATTAGCCCCTAAGAACTCAGTGCTGTCAGCCACAACTGTCAAGGGAGTAGAGTCAGAGTGGGTCAGATTTGCCCCCTCACCCTGTGGTCCTTCCTCTGTGATGCACAGCCCAGAATACACAATGGATGTACTGGTAGCTGTGATGGCAGAGGAGCAAACCACAGAAGACTTTGCCTCACATAAGGTTACAAGCACACCTTGCTTTTCTTTACCAGGATCTATTGAAACACAGTTTGCCTTTTCAGCAGGTACTGCAAAACATTTCTTTTCTTTACAAATGGTTACAGAGTCACAGTCCTGTTCCCCGTACACCCTCATCCCGCCATCCCCTACTGGCAATCCGTCAGCCAGACCTCTGTACTCCTCCAGGCTGATGTCAATTTTAACAGCATCAGGGTACTCAGAGCGATCTGCCACAGATGCCAGGGAGACAACAGTGTGAGGGGACCTCAGGCCTGCTTGGCCAAGTTCACAAGGGTCCGACCCAGTTTGATTGGGCCCTTTCACAGACAGTCCCTCTGTAGCAGTGGGCAATGACCAGTTCGGGGCAGACTGGTGGGCCCCGGGAGTCACCACTGCAGCAGAGGGAAAGTCTGCACAGCACAGATCATGACTTTTTACATCACACAAAACATTATCAATTTCAGAGTTCATAGTGACTTTAGTTTCCTCTCTGGGCCTTGGCTCCAGAAACCCATTAGGACCTGGACCTGGCACACAGTCACTAGTCCCCTGACCCTCCCCAGAGTTCCCAACGTGTACTGAGTCACCCAACAGTACTTTACGTGAATCCGGGGCGTCAGGTGGAGATGCAGGTTCCAGGGGGGCTGAATTTGGCTCATAGCGGGCTACCAACTGCACCCGGTCAGTACCCGATAGTACATTACTGGCATCTACTATGCCTACTTCTCTCACTTTGCTTTTTGATCCTCTGAGCAAAGCAACACAAGCTGTTGTTAACACAGGGATGACTCCTCCAACCCCTGTGATAACTGACTCCTCCAACCCCTGTGATAACTGTGGCTTTCTTTGGGACCACATTCTCATGGCTCCTCGATCCTGAAAGAGCTAGGGATCCGTGGATCCCGTATCTCAGAGTCCGACTGAAACATTATTACCTGCGGTAACCAGCTGCAGGGTATCCGCATGGCCTCCTACATTTGTGGGATCTGCTCTGCCCACTTCTTTCACTTGGCTTTCAGATTCCTGGTTCAATGAAACACAAGCCATAAGCATGGCAGGGATGGCTCCTCCACCTCCTGTGACAGCCATGGCTTCCCCTGGGATGACATCCTCACAGCTCCTCAATCCTGGAAGAGCTAGGACATCCTCTGATCCCATAGCTTGGAGTCCAACTGTAACACTGTTACCTGTGGTAACCAGCTGCAGGCTATCCGCATGGCCTCCTACATACGTGGGATCTGCTCTACCCACTTCTTTCATTTGGCTTTCAGAGTCCAGGTTCAACGAAAAATAATCCTTAGGCACAGCAGGAATGGCTCCTCCACCTCCAGTGACAACCATGGTTTCCCCTGGGATCACATCCTCACAGCTCCTCGATCCTGGAAAAGCTAGGACATCCCCTGATGCCATACCTTGGAGTCCGACTTTAATGCTGTTACTTGCGGTAACTGGCTGCAGGTTATCCGCTCGGTCTCCTACATTTTCCCCAACAAGCATCACAGTAGGGGGTGCACTTTTCACACTTGCTGGTGAGCTAGGCCTCCTCCTCTTTGGACAAAGGTTGAGTAATGTCCACCTTGGTTACAGGCAAAACACTTCAAGGTTTCCACAGATGTAGGTCTGGCTCTTGTAGTTCTTGATGCAGATGGAGGTGATGTTGCATTTCCATGCTGGATTTGGGTACTGTTCAGTTTGTGCTCACTCTCTCTTTGCTTCATCTGCTGTAGTGATTTCTTTCGCTAAGAGGGTTTGAGAACAGAGTCATGCTCGCACAGTCATCTGGAGTGGCATGGTCTCTGGGTTTAGATGCCAGGGTGAGCTGTTCTCGGTCATCCTCTATCAACGCACATAAAAGCTGGGTCCTTGCCAGCCAACTTTACTGATGCCTCTTAGGTCACAGAGCTGAATTGCGGTCTCTTCGGATTGCCTCTTGTACCAGCATATCATCTCGTGGGTTACCATCTCCAAGTTTTTTGCCCAAATAAAAGATAGAAAAGAAAAACAAAAGGGGATGGGGAGCAAATAGCCAAGTATGTCTTCTACAAAACAAAAATTATGCACTGAGTGAGCTTCTGTAGGTCAGCTGCTTCTAACAAGCTTCCAACCTTTAGTACACAGGTTAAATGAATAAACCATGTACTAATGTACTCAGCAAATCCCGCTTGCTGCTGCCAATCTGTCACAAATTCCACACCCCACGACGACTAGCTAACCGCGACGTGCGTTCCGTGACCCGGGGTATATGAGGAACTAAGGGAATAAGGGGGAACTTATACTGAGCATGTAAGATTGGCTGTAGTATTTTCACAGCCTGCACTACCTTTGGCCACCACTAGAGGGAGACTCCACTCCAATCCCACTAGCTGACCACACACAGGCAGATACAAATCTTACATACAATCTGGTGCACTCTAATGCCCCGTACACACGGTCGGACATTGATCGGACATTCCGATAACAAAATCCATGTTTTTTTCCCGACGGATGTTGGCTCAAACTTGTCTTGCATACACACACGGTCACACAAAGTTGTCGGAAAATCGTTCTGAATGCGGTGGTGTAAAACACGTACGTCGGGACTATAAACGGGGCAGTAGCCAATAGCTTTCGTCTCTTAATTTATTCTGAGGATGCGTGGCACTTTGTGCTTCGGATTTGTGTACACCCGATTGGAATTTACAACAACGGATTTTGTTGTCAGAAAATTTTATAGCAAGCTCTCAAACTTTGTGTGTCGGAAATTCCGATGGAAAATGTGTGATGGAGCCCACACACGGTCGGAATTTCCGACAGGGTCCTATCACACATTTTCCGTCGGAAAATCCGACCGTGTGTACAGGGCATAAGGGTTGGGGAGCAGTTTAGCAATTACTACACACTTCTAGGGCTCCTCCAGCTATCCTGCAAGCTTGAACCCCGGCGTTAATCACTCTTCCAACTGTCCCCACACCCACACACCAGACACACAATAAATGATAGCCTGCCACCACCCAACAGTTTGTCCGCAGACTGGTCTGCTGAGCCACCACACACACACAGATCTGCGTCTGGCAGATCTGTTAGCTTACAATCTGCATGCAATCTGCCAACACACAGTGCAATTGCATACTGATTGGCACGTAACTTAGACCGAGTACTTAGGCACTAAAATACAACAACCTCTCCAGAGATATGAGTCCTAGCTTAGTACACAGAAGTCACTTAATAATTTTATCATTTATTATCCCGAAAGTGGGCAATACATATAAGATATACAAAGAAAAAGGATTTACCAAAAAAAGATACAAAAAATGCAGAAAGACACACAAATTGGCAATTTGCTATGAAAATAAAAAGGGATAAAAACAGAAATAAACTTTACCGAAGTCTATCCATTAGTAGAAGCATACTGGAACATGTGGGAACTCCCCAGTTTCGAACTGGCTTCGTGGAAGAACCATGTCCATATCTCAGTCTACCCAATTTATTGAAATATGGATGTTGGCTGGACTTTAGCCCTTGGCCAATCAACCCTGGGGGGTGTTCCTGTCTCAGCCCACAAATGTTTTGTGTTCTGAAATGACCAGAGTCAAATTGGCCCAGAACGGCGCTGATTGCTGAGTCATGGATAGGATTTCCAATACCAGCGCATCAGTCCGATCGCAACAGTACCAATCACTGCCTGCCTGCTGCAATCAGACGCCATATAACGGTTTTGTGTGGTTCTCTAGGATTCCACACCTGCTAAACATACAAAGTTACATGCACACGTAACCCATCAGGTGTACGATCAAAAGGAATTATTTTCATCTCTCTGATGCTAATATTTTAGCTTTTTTGAGAGATAAACTAGGTTCCTTAGATCTGGTGATATTAATCAAAGTTTACAGACTGTCCGGAGCCTTGCGAATGCCCCCTGCGGATCAATGTAGACAAAATCACACCACATCTTGTTAAGGCAAAACTATACTACGCTTACATTTTCGTCACACAAGTCACTGAGGATTTTTCTTTGGAGCACTGTTTATAACATCAATTGATCTTATATGGACTGAATATTTATTTATGACATTTTGTATCATGAGTAATATCAATTGTTTATATTGAATGTATGCACCATAACACAGTCATTATTTAATTTGGCATCTTGCACTTTGGAATGGAGGAATTCACATATTGTAGCACAATATTATTTAATATTTTTTATTTATTCATTCAAATAATCACTATTGGCATTTGCACTTTATGGATTGGAATTATATGTTAATATTAATTTATAGTATTTACACGGAGGTATTCATACAGCGCGGCACATTTTATCTATTTTTGTTTGGTTTAACACAGTTTATGGGAGTGTGACTGACTGGTGTCAGCAGCTGAAAGAAATCATACCATCTCTTCTCATTTATTGGATGCTCTCTTAGACCTATAACCTATTATATTGGTAGCTCGCAATATTTTTTATTTATCTCAAAATAAGGTTGCTGAAGGAAAAAAAAGCCATGGGGCCGTGTATCTATCTATGGCAAGAAAATAGATAGATACACGGCCCCATGGCGGGGGGGGTCGACTCTAAGGGGTGTCTCCCGCTTGGAGACATACTGGATCTACGAATTGGGGTCTCATTTCCGCAGGGTATTAATGTAGAATGGGACATCAATTCCTTTATTAATCGGGCTTGAATTCAGACTTGATCTCTCTATACTTTTTAGTTTTTTTAGTCTATAGTTTTGTAATCATATTTTTTTATTATGCCATTTCGATATAAGATGATTCTGATATTGTTTGGGTAGGCATATGATATGTCTCTCTAATTGCATTCATGCCATTGTATTGTACATGATAACTCATTATCTTGGTTGTACATAATATTGGTTTGATGCCCCCTGCTGGCAGTGTCCGGTAGTTTTTTTAGCTGAACTGATTATTTATATTATGAGATAAAGTATCGCTGTATACTACCTACATGTTAGATAACTTGTTTAATTTGTTTGATTTTTTAATTAATTTTTAAAGATATTCATTAGTTACTCATAATTTCAGCATTATATCCACCTTTGCTGACATTTCCTGTCTCTTTCGTCCCTTCAATAGGAGGTTGGGTGTCACCTCCTGTTATGACTATGTTGCTGGATATGACTAATCCAATTGTAAATGAGGCTTGGCTTATGGCCTGGAGCGCACCGCCATTGCTATTCGATCGTGCGCGTGACGTCATTACGTCATTCGACGGCCGATCGAAAACGAGGCTTGGATTACACCGTTGGAACGCACGGACGTAAATTATGGGCGTGATGTCATCACGCCACCGTGCTGGGAACGAGGCTTGATAGTGAGGGTGAAGCGCAGCTGTGTGGAGGCGCTTCCACCCACTACATACAGGGACTGAGAGCGAGGCTTGGTTACGGATTTAACTATCCGGACCAAAGCCGATCTATACAGTAATACACATTAGTCTTGTATTTCGGACCTCACACAGGACTATGAGTTTTTTGATAGTGAATCTACTAATGTGGTTTTAAATCTTTTATATATGCCCCCCTGACCGGAAATGGGGTCATCTCAATTACTTCCGGTTTCGGACACTTCCAATGGGGGTCATTCTTTGTCTATAAATAGAGCGGTGGGGAGAGAGGGTTCCACACCCCAGAAGACGACTTTTTTAGTTGAAACATGTCGGGTGGACCCCTCACAACTACCGCTATACGATTTACATGCCTGTTTGATCTGCACAAAATGTGAGTTTGTTTTTTATTGTTATTTTTAATAAATCCAAGTTATTACGTTATTACACTACGTGAGTGTCTTCATCTCTCACATGGTACATGAATCTTTCGCTTGGCTTGGTGGTGTGATTATTTTCGAGGAAATCGTGCTGATTGCTTCCCCCCCTTCCCTCCGTTGGTGTGGTGATGACATCTATCCAGACAATACATCCAGACCAGTTGGTCACCAAGCCTACTTGACCTGTTCTAGCATATGCTATTTCAGGCCACTACTTCTGGTAAGCCTCCATATCTTCTGGTGATGGTCCTGGCACCGTTTTTAAATTTCTGTGCACCTCTGGTCGTTTATGGTCCATTCATCTACCAGGCTACCGGGTCTAATTGATCTTCCTGCATATACAAGAAGTATACCTGTATACCATTTACACACTGCCATCACGGACTTTTCTTTTTGGTGTTATGGACTCTATATTTGATTTTGCCTTTGATGCTTAATTCATCTATATACACATATGTGTTACTTTTTCACTAGTCACTGTCACAAATGCTCACATGAGATGTTTTTGATTTAAATATTTATGCTTACTTTTTTTATATTGTATTCACTTAATAGCGCCACACTGTGCATTTTTTAGTTGTTCTGTTTTCCCTGAGTCTACGGGTGTGTTGGCTGCTTACTTAGTTTGTTTAGCGCAGCGCTGTATCATATTTCCTGAAAGATATCGGCATATACCTGTTTGTTTTTTTTGTATCCACATCTGTTGAGCCTCTATAGTAGGATTCTCTATATTGTAGTTCAGCCTGTAAGGCAGCTTCAGCCATAGAACGTTCTCAATCCCTAAATTTTTTTAAAATTTGAGAAATTTGAGAAATAAATAGGCCTCTTTTGTAAGCCTTTAAAAAGTCCCAATAGATCTGTAAAGATATAGTGGGCTTGTTAACAATGCCATAGGCCAAAATGTCAGACAGAATATTCTCCTTTGAAGGAAAAAGGTAAAGTCAGTAAGGATTAACTTTCCACAAAGTACGGGTTTGGGCAGAATATAAAGTTAACTTGAGAACCAATGGAGAATGATCGGGCATACCCCTAGCTGCATAAGTCACTTCAGATATTATTGGTAACATCTCTGAAGTAGCTAATGCCAAGTCTGTTCTAGATGGGGGGCGTGTCCGGGATGGCAGAGGGAGCAGGTGTGTGAGGCCTGAGCTCCCAGTGATCGGCATATAATCCTGCTATTTTGGGGTGCAGACACAGGACAAAAGACCCTCCTGTGCCCCCTCTCACCTCTGGGACACCTCTGAGGTATATACTAGTGGAATCCCCCACCAAAAATCTCGGGAATAGGCCGCGCCGCCGACAACTGCAGACTAGGCCGAAGCCGCGGCCTCGCCTGATTTTCCTGCCTGCAAAGAGAACCAGGCCGGCGCGGACCGGAAAAAACACAGTTTTTTAGGGGTATAAACGCCGGGCAAAAGACCATCCTGTGCCCCCATCATCCCTGAGGCATTTCTGGGGTATGTATAGGAGGACCTCCCAGCAAAAAGCTTGGAAAAAGGCCGCGCCGCTGAGAACCGTGGACAAGGCCGAAGCCACGGTCTCGCCTAAACTCCCTGCCCATATAGAGAGCCAGGCCGGCGGATCGACTGACTCGGCGGCAGACTTTAAAGCTGTCATGCAGGCCATAACCTCCCTAACGGAAAAAGTGGATCATATACAGACTCATGTGGAATTTATTAGGAAGGACTTTGACACCCTGAGAGGCCGCATGCATGAGGTGGAGCAGAGGGTTTCACAAAACGAAGACACGGTACGTGACCATGGGGCTGATTTACACGTGTTAAAAACCAAAGTTAAAGTGCTGGAGGCGAGGGCAGAGGATGCCGAGAATCGCAACCGAAGGGACAACTTGCGAATTTTGGGGCTTCCGGAGGGAGCAGAAGGTACAGACCCCACCACGTTTGCTAAGGGTCTCTTGCAACAATTACTCCCCTCGGCAAGGTTTTCGCCATTCTTCACCGTGGAAAGAGCGCATCGCATACCCTTCACCAAAGGCCCACAAGGTGCGCCACCTCGCACCTTCATCTTTAAATTACTTCACTTTCATGATCGTGACCTGGTGATAAAGGAGGCGAGGGCACAGGGAGAACTCCGTTTTGAAAATGCCAAACTCCTGATCTTTCCAGATTATTCGCTGGAAACGCAGAAACAACGGAAATCCTTCGATGCAGTGAGAGCCAGACTTCGAGCCAAGCATATCAAATACAGCATGCTGTTTCCGGCAAGATTGCGAGTGGAAGATGGTGAATCGGTGCGGTTCTTTAATCCTCCTGAGGATGCCTCCACGTGGATCGACACGCTACCTCGCAGATAAGTTTCACCACACAAGAAAAATTTGTTTATTTCTAGTTACATGTGCCATGGCCGACCGGTGATCTAGAGACGTGCCTCTTTTGTTTAATGGCCTCATCATCACTTCTGACCCAGTCGGTCCCCTCTGTGATTTACACTAATGTGCCTTATGGTAGACGGGAGCCCGGAGGTCCACTGGCCTCCTAAATGTCTATTGGTTTTCTGAGATGTTTACCAGGAGGAATGGGAGACGATTGTTTCTATGCGCATCCATCCCCCCCTCCCCCTCCCTCATTCTCCCCGATAATGTCGGTCATGGCCAAGAAATTATAACTGTCCCTGCAACGTTGAAGTTTAAGTTTACACCCCCGGCGGCTACCGGGAGACTGCACCCACTTATTATGATCCGATCTCCAGCAGAGGACTGGATGTTCTTCATCATCTGACTGCTGCACTGTGGTTGCTGTTCCGCTCACGATACCCCATTACAGGCGTGTTCGCCTTGGTTCTGAGTTGGGATCCTGAGCCTCCCCGAGGTTTGGGACGGGGCTGGCGGGGTGGGGGGCTTGGTTGGGAAAGTTTTGTTATACTTTGCTGATTTGCTATTTTTTTACAAGCGATGTACTTATGTCTGTCACAGGATGCACCAGGTGCCATGTCCTGACTAGGGATGAGCCGAACACCCCCCTGTTCGGTTCGCACCAGAACATGCGAACAGGAAAAAAGTTCGTTCGAACATGCGAACACCGTTAAAGTCTATGGGACACGAACATGAATAATCAAAAGTGCTAATTTTCAAGGCTTATATGCAAGTTATTGTCATAAAAAGTGTTTGGGGACCTGGGTCCTGCCCCAGGGGACATGGATCAATGCAAAAAAAAGTTTTAAAAACGGCCGTTTTTTCAGGAGCAGTGATTTTAATAATGCTTAAAGTCAAACAATAAAAGTGTAATATCCCTTTAAATTTCGTACCTGGGGGGTGTCTATAGTGTGCCTGTAAAGGGGCGCATGTTTCCTGTGTTTAGAACAGTCTGACAGCAAAATGACATTTTGAAGGAAAAAACTCATTTAAAACTACCCGCGGCTATTGCATTGCCGACAATACACATAGAAGTTCATTGATAAAAACGGCATGGGAATTCCCCAAAGGGGAACCCCGAACCAAAATTAAAAAAAAAAAATGACGTGGGGGTCCCCCTAAATTCCATACCAAGCCCTTCAGGTCTGGTATGGATATTAAGGGGAACCCCGGCCAAAATTTAAAAAAAAAAATGACGTGGGGTTCCCCCTAAATTCCATACCAGACCCTTCAGGTCTGGTATGGATTTTAAGGGGAACCCCGCGCCAAAAAAAAAAAAAAAAAACGGCGTGGGGTCCCCCCAAAAATCCATACCAGACCCTTATCCGAGCACGCAACCTGGCAGGCCGCAGGAAAAGAGGGGGGTCGAGAGTGCGGCCCCCCCTCCCTCCAGAACCGTACCAGGCCACATGCCCTCAACATTGGGAGGGTGCTTTGGGGTAGCCCCCCAAAACACCTTGTCCCCATGTTGATGAGGACAAGGGCCTCATCCCCACAACCCTGGCCGGTGGTTGTGGGGGTCTGCGGGCGGGGGGCTTATCGGAATCTGGAAGCCCCCTTTAACAAGGTGACCCCCAGATCCCGGCCCCCCCCTGTGTGAAATGGTAAGGGGGTACATAAGTACCCCTACCATTTCACGAAAAAAGTGTCAAAAATGTTAAAAATGACAAGAGACAGTTTTTGACAATTCCTTTATTTAAATGCTTCTTCTTTCTTCTATCTTCCTTCATCTTCTGGTTCTTCTGGCTCTTCTGGTTCTTCTGGTTCTTCCTCCGGCGTTCTCGTCCAGCATCTCCTCCGCGGCGTCTTCTGTCTTCTTCTCCTCGGGCCGCTCCGCACCCATGGCATGGGGGGGAGGCTCCCGCTCTTCTCTTCTTCTCTTCTTCTTTTCTTCTTTTCTTCTTTTCTTCTCTTCTTCTCTTCTTCTTCATTTTCTTCTCCGGGCCGCTCCGCAATCCATGCTGGCATGGAGGGAGGCTCCCGCTGTGTGACGGCGCTCCTCGTCTGACAGTTCTTAAATAACGGGGGGGGGGGGGCACCCGGTGACCCCGCCCCCCTCTGACGCACGGTGACTTGACGGGACTTCCCTGTGACGTCACGGGGAATGCCACAGGGAAGTCCCGTCAAGTCACCATGCGTCAGAGGGGGGCGGGGTCACTGGGTGGCCCCCCCCCCCCGTTATTTAAGAACTGTCAGACGAGGAGCGCCGTCACACAGCGGGAGCCTCCCTCCATGCCAGCATGGATTGCGGAGCGGCCCGGAGAAGAAAATGAAGAAGAAGAGAAGAAGAGAAGAAAAGAAGAAAAGAAGAAAAGAAGAAGAGAAGAAGAGAAGAGCGGGAGCTTCCCCCCCATGCCATGGGTGCGGAGCGGCCCGAGGAGAAGAAGACAGAAGACGCCGCGGAGGAGATGCTGGACGAGAACGCCGGAGGAAGAACCAGAAGAACCAGAAGAGCCAGAAGAACCAGAAGATGAAGAAAGATAGAAGAAAGAAGAAGCATTTAAATAAAGGAATTGTCAAAAACTGTCTCTTGTCATTTTTAACATTTTTGACACTTTTTTCGTGAAATGGTAGGGGTACTTATGTACCCCCTTACCATTTCACACGGGGGGGGGCCGGGATCTGGGGGTCACCTTGTTAAAGGGGGCTTCCAGATTCCGATAAGCCCCCCGCCCGCAGACCCCCACAACCACCGGCCAGGGTTGTGGGGATGAGGCCCTTGTCCTCATCAACATGGGGACAAGGTGTTTTGGGGGGCTACCCCAAAGCACCCTCCCAATGTTGAGGGCATGTGGCCTGGTACGGTTCAGGAGGGAGGGGGGGCCGCACTCTTGTCCCCCCCTCTTTTCCTGCGGCCTGCCAGGTTGCGTGCTCGGATAAGGGTCTGGTATGGATTTTTGGGGGGACCCCACGCCGTTTTTTTTTTTTTTTTGGCGCGGGGTTCCCCTTAAAATCCATACCAGACCTGAAGGGTCTGGTATGGAATTTAGGGGGAACCCCACGTCATTTTTTTTTTTTAATTTTGGCCGGGGTTCCCCTTAATATCCATACCAGACCTGAAGGGCCTGGTATGGAATTTAGGGGGACCCCCACGTCATTTTTTTTTTTTAATTTTGGTTCGGGGTTCCCCTTTGGGGAATTCCCATGCCGTTTTTATCAATGAACTTCTATGTGTATTGTCGGCAATGCAATAGCCGCGGGTAGTTTTAAATGAGTTTTTTCCTTCAAAATGTCATTTTGCTGTCAGACTGTTCTAAACACAGGAAACATGCGCCCCTTTACAGGCACACTATAGACACCCCCCAGGTACGAAATTTAAAGGGATATTACACTTTTATTGATTGACTTTAAGTATTATTAAAATCACTGCTCCTGAAAAAACGGCCGTTTTTAAAACTTTTTTTTGCATTGATCCATGTCCCCTGGGGCAGGACCCAGGTCCCCAAACACTTTTTATGACAATAACTTGCATATTAGCCTTTAAAATTAGCACTTTTGATTTCTCCCATAGACTTTTAAAGGGTGTTCCGCGGCATTCGAATTTGCCGCGAACACCCCAAATTGTTCGCTGTTCGGTGAACTTGCGAACAGCCAATGTTCGAGTCGAACATGAGTTCGACTCGAACTCGAAGCTCATCCCTAGTCCTGACCTTATTGGGCCTTGCACCTGTTTCTCTATGGTGATATATGGATAGAAAATATGTTCTCGAGTGTAGATGGCTGATTGTACCCTAATTTCATGGAACACCAGGGGTTTGAATTCCTCTGTTAAAAGATCACTGGTGTTCTAATTCCTCAAAACATACCACCCCCAAATATGCATACTACAAGAGACCCATCTGATGGGAAGTAAACTACTGAGTCTAAGACGACCCTGGGTGGGACACCAATACCACTCCACGTATACTAACTACTCCAGGGGGGGTTAGCATTTTAGTGCACAAGTCCACACCGTTTAGATTACTGGCTCTGGAGCTTGACCCTGACGGTCGATTTGTAATCTTACATGCCATTGTGGACAGATTAGAGTTGGTGGTGGTGGGACTATACCTACCCCCCACCCCGGCCTCTATACGGGTACTTAACCAAATTATGTCTAAAATAGCTGCCTTTGGTACGGATAATGTGGTAATACTGAGCGATTTTAACCTGGTCCCGAACCCTGCAATGGACAGGCTCACACCGGGGACGGGCTCACCATTAGAGCTGTCCTCATGGGCCGAGGCGTCTAATTTAACTGATGAGTGGAGGTGGCGTCATCCTTCTCGACGCGCCTACACTTGTCACTCAGCTTCCCACAAGACCCTGTCATGGATAGATCTTGCCTATGTGGGGGGGTCTGTCCTGCCCATGGCATATACTCCCCCGTGGCATATCCGACCACGCTCCGCTTGCTTTAAAACTTTGTGTATCTAATGCCCGGGGGAGAATCTTTGGAGGTTGTCCAGATTCTGGTTGACCGACACTAGAGTATCTGAACCCTATAGATCCGAGGCGATACATTATTGGAGAGACCTAGACCAATCAGTGACTATGACCACGTCCTGGGACGCATTTAAGGCCTTCACTAGGGGCAGCTTTCAAGCACATATCCGAAAGATCCGGAAGGATCTGAGGAGAGAAACACAGACAGCCGAGGGGAGGGTAGCAGCATTGGAGGCGGCATATTCCACAGCGGGATCCCCTGAGATATATTCAGATTTTCAGGCAGCGTTGAGAAACGTTCTTTTACTACGCGCGGCAGCCACAAAAACCAAATTCTTACACCAGTCACAATGAATTTTCGAACATGGAGAAAAAACAGGCAGTATGCTGGCATGGCTGGCGAGGGAAAGCTCCGCCCCGGTGACCATCTCAACTATTTCCGATTCAGACGGGACGATTTTGACTGATCCCACGGACATTAACAATAAATTTGCTTCATTCTATCGAGACCTCTACGGTTCTCGGATGGGATGTTCGGATGAGGAACTGAATGGGTACCTCGATGGGGTGGAGCTCCCTTGCCTGACATCCACGTTTAGGGAGTCATTAGATGGCCAATTAGAAGAAATCCAGTGAGCAGTAGCCTCCTTGCAAAACGGTAAGACCCCAGGTCCTGACGGAATTCCATCCGAATTCTACAAAACATACGCTGAAGAAATTCTCCCATCGTTTCGGTTAATGCTCCAGAAAGCCACGGAAAAGGGGCTCACTACCCCCGACTATGGCTGAAGCGGTCATTGTGGTCATTCTTAAGCCTGGCAAGCCCCCTGATCAGTGCGCCTCATATTGACCAAAATCACTCCTCAAATTTGACGCCAAGTTACTGGCAAAAGACGGTTGAACACTGTGATCACGGCACTGGTCCATCCAGACCAGTCTGGATTTATGCTAGGTAGGGGGACCGATATAATAAATATATATATATATATATATATATATATATATATATATATATATATAAATATCAGACGTCTTCTTACACACCTCTCTAGGGCAGACGGGGACGGTTCGGAGGTAGTGGCCTCTCTTGACACCGAGAAGGCTTTTGACTCGGTGGAGTGGCGCTACCTCTGGGCTGTCCTGCGCAAATTTGGATTTGGCCCTCGCTTCATTGGCTGGGTGCAGATGCTATACCATAATCCCTCAGCACGCATACGAACAAACAACTCACTGTCCTCATCCTTTCCTTTATCTAGGGGTACCAAGCAGGGCTGTCTGCTTTCTCCTGGACTGTTTGCCCTGGCTATGGAACCCATGGTTGCTCATATTAGAACCTCCCCCTTGGTACAGGGCATTCAGGTGGGAGTAGTGATACACAAAATATCCCTTTATGCTGATGATACCTTACTTTTTCTTAAAGACATATCCTCCCTCTCACCAGCACTTCAAATAATTGATGAGTTCGGCATTTTCTCGGGCATTAGGATAAATTGGAGAAAATCTATAATCTCATTAAATCTATCCAATCAAAACCCACTGACGGGTACCCCCCTAAACTGGACACCTGAATTTAAATACTTGGCGGTAAGGGTTAGAGCTCCACTGTCCACATATTTTGAATTGAACCTTCAGCCACTACTAAAAAATTTTTCCCAAAAATGTATAACATGGAAAACCCTCCCCCTCTCTCCAGTGGGAAGGGTAAATTTAATTAAAAATGATATACTTGCCCAAATTTTTATACTTTTTTCGAAATTCTCCCCTGATCCCCCCAGCTTCATTTTTTGTTAAATTGAAAGGTATATTGTCTTCCTTTATTTGGAACGGAAGGCCCCCGAGACTGGCCATGTCTACCCTCCAGCTGCCCATTACACAAGGGTGTCTGGACTTCCAGGTATACTTCTGGGCAGCCGTCCTGGTGACGGTCAGGTGGTGGTTCTCTCAACCACGTGATAACCCGGCGGTGACCCTGGAAGCCGCCATCATGGGGTCCTACTCATCTCTTAGCAATGTGGTGTTCAGAGGGATAAAATCCCACCCTGGCATTATGGATCTGATGAACACCACCATTATAGTTTGGAACAGGGCCAGGCATAGTTTTAACAATCCAGAGAGGTTCTCCCCGCACATTCCCCTGTGGGGCAACCCTAGACTGCCACATTTGAAGTCGGTCCCAGACCCTCAAGTCTGGGCAAGAAAGGGAATTGTTAAGCTAAAACACATTGTGCTGGGTGGTAAATTAAGAACGTTCTCTGATCTCAAAAACACTTATTCATTACCAGGTTGGATGCTGTTTAGATATTATCAACTCCGACATGCCTAAAAGAAGCAGTTTCCATCTCTCCTCCAGTTAGAATCAGACCCTGTGGAGGGATTACTTACATCTAAAATCATAGATAGACCACTATCTACTCTGTACTTTCATTTGTCCATACCCCCTGCAAAGAAACTTGAAAAATCTCTGGTCAAGTGGAAGGCAGATATTCCTGACTTATCAGAGGAGGAATGGGAAATGTGTGTATCCTCCTTTGTGATAAATACGATATCGGCCAGAGATCGATTTATGCAGGTCAAGTTTCTCCACAGGGCCTATTACACCCCAAAATGTCTGACAATTATGACACCTGACAGTCCAGTGGCCTGCGCCAGGTGTGGTCTGGAGTCTGCCTCCTTTCTTCATATGGTGTGGTCTTGTCCTCGCCTCGGAGACAATTGGACGGAAATAGCTAACACTCTCAGCCAGGTTACCTCCTTAGATGTGGGAGCTCATCCCAAGGCAATGCTATTGAATATTTTCAGCCCCAATGTTAGAGGTAAATATACCAAACTATTTTTGAGCTATGCTACGTTCTATGCCCAAAAAGAAATATTTCTCCATTGGAAGGATGCATTACCCCCTAGAGTATCTTCATGGCACCTAGCAATGAATTCTATACTCCCACTATATAAACTCACGTATCTTAATCGTAACTGCCCCAAGAAATTTGATAAGATATGGTCGGGATGGATAGATGCATGGGGTGCGGAGGTTGTGAATGATGTCCAAATTGACGCAGAGATACCAGCCATATGATTATACAACATGATTGAGTTCTCTTTAAACTTCACCTAGTGTACATGTTCAGTTAAGATATTGAGTTATTGTGATTCCTTCCTTGCCTCCCCCTCCTGCCCTCCCTCATCTTCTAAGTATCCTTAATCCGCCTCCCCCCTCCCCCCCTTCCCCCAGTCCCTCCCACAGTACCTCCTTGATTGTTTTAATATGCTACCTCTACACCAATACTTTGCTGCAATGTCATGTATTGCTCTCATACTTCTTTATGTTGTCTATATGGGAAAATTAATCATCTATCTTGTGACTATATGTATACTGATATCATATCTAAATGTGTCTATGCATCGCTTGTAATGTTTAAATCTTGAATAAAAAAAATGTTCTTGTAAAAAAAAAGTCTATTCTAGATAAGGCCGTATAAGTACTAGAGAAATAAGAAAAATCTCTAGCATGCGGATGAAACATTCTCCATACATCTGTTAGACCAATCTCTGGAACATAACCAGCAAAAGTGGTACATGCAGAGGTCACTTGTCCCATAGCCGTTCCATATTTATTTAAGCAAGGGTCAAGATAATTATTAAAGTCCTCTACTATTAACCAGGGAACATCAGTTTTATCAGAAGTAATATACAAAAAATTTTTAAGTACCTCCGATGAATATGGGGGTGGTATATATACATTAGCCAACACTAGGGATGAGCTTCGAGTTCGAGTCGAACTCATGTTCGACTCGAACATTGGCTGTTCGCAAGTTCGCCGAACAGCGAACAATTTGGGGTGTTCGCGGCAAATTCGAATGCCGCGGAACACCCTTTAAAAGTCTATGGGAGAAATCAAAAGTGCTAATTTTAAAGGCTAATATGCAAGTTATTGTCATAAAAAGTGTTTGGGGACCCAGGTCCTGCCCCAGGGGACATGGATCAATGCAAAAAAAAGTTTTAAAAACGGACGTTTTTTCAGGAGCAGTGATTTTAATAATGCTTAAAGTCAAACAATAAAAGTGTAATATCCCTTTAAATTTCGTACCTGGGGGGTGTCTATAGTATGCCTGTAAAGGGGCGCATGTTTCCTGTGTTTAGAACAGTCTGACAGCAAAATGACATTTTGAAGGAAAAAACTCATTTAAAACTACCCGCGGCTATTGCATTGCCGACAATACACATAGAAGTTCATTGATAAAAACGGCATGGGAATTCCCCAAAGGGGAACCCCGAACCAAAATTTTAAAAAAAAAATGACGTGGGAGTCCCCCTAAATTCCATACCAGGCCCTTCAGGTCTGGTATGGATATTAAGGGGAACCCCGGCCAAAATTTTAAAAAAAAAATGACGTGGGGTTCCCCCTAAATTCCATACCAGACCCCTCAGGTCTGGTATGGATTTTAAGGGGAACCCCGCGCCAAAAAAAAAAAAAAAAAACGGCGTGGGGTCCCCCCAAAAATCCATACCAGACCCTTATCCGAGCACGCAACCTGGCAGGCCGCAGGAAAAGAGGGGGGGACGAGAGTGCGGCCCCCCCCTCCTGAACCGTACCAGGCCACATGCCCTCAACATTGGGAGGGTGCTTTGGGGTAGCCCCCCAAAACACCTTGTCCCCATGTTGATGAGGACAAGGGCCTCATCCCCACAACCCTGGCCGGTGGTTGTGGGGGTCTGCGGGCGGGGGGCTTATCGGAATCTGGAAGCCCCCTTTAACAAGGGGACCCCCAGATCCCGGCCCCCCCCCTGTGTGAAATGGTAAGGGGGTACAAAAGTACCCCTACCATTTCACTAAAAAACTGTCAAAAATGTTAAAAATGACAAGAGACAGTTTTTGACAATTCCTTTATTTAAATACTTCTTCTTTCTTCTATCTTCCTTCATCTTCTGGTTCTTCTGGTTCTTCTGGCTCTTCTGGTTCTTCCTCCGGCGTTCTCGTCCAGCATCTCCTCCGCGGCGTCTTCTATCTTCTTCTCCTCGGGCCGCTCCGCACCCATGGCATGGGGGGAGGCTCCCGCTCTTCTCTTCTTCTTCATCTTCTTCTCTTCTTCTTTTCTTTTCTTCATTTTCTTCTCCGGGCCGCTCCTCACACATGCTAGCATGTCGGGAGGCTCCCGCTGTGTGACGGCGCTCCTCGTCTGACAGTTCTTAAATAACGGGGGGCGGGGCCACCCGGTGACCCCGCCCCCCTCTGACGCACGGTGACTTGACGGGACTTCCCTGTGACGTCACGGGGAATGCCACAGGGAAGTCCCGTCATGTCCCGTGCGTCAGAGGGGGGCGGGGTCACCGGGTGGCCCCGCCCCCCGTTATTTAAGAACTGTCAGACGAGGAGCGCCGTCACACAGCGGGAGCCTCCCTTCATGCCAGCATGGATGCGGAGCGGCCCGGAGAAGAAAATGAAGAAGAGAAGAAGAGAAGAAGAGAAGAAGATGAAGAAGAGAAGAGCGGGAGCCTCCCCCCCATGCCATGGGTGCGGAGCGGCCCGAGGAGAAGAAGATAGAAGACGCCGCGGAGGAGATGCTGGACGAGAACGCCGGAGGAAGAACCAGAACAGCCAGAAGAACCAGAAGAACCAGAAGATGAAGGAAGATAGAAGAAAGAAGAAGTATTTAAATAAAGGAATTGTCAAAAACTGTCTCTTGTCATTTTTAACATTTTTGACAGTTTTTTAGTGAAATGGTAGGGGTACTTTTGTACCCCCTTACCATTTCACACAGGGGGGGGCCGGGATCTGGGGGTCCCCTTGTTAAAGGGGGCTTCCAGATTCCGATAAGCCCCCCGCCCGCAGACCCCCACAACCACCGGCCAGGGTTGTGGGGATGAGGCCCTTGTCCTCATCAACATGGGGACAAGGTGTTTTGGGGGGCTACCCCAAAGCACCCTCCCAATGTTGAGGGCATGTGGCCTGGTACGGTTCAGGAGGGGGGGGAGCCGCACTCTCGCCCCCCCCTCTTTTCCTGCGGCCTGCCAGGTTGCGTGCTCGGATAAGGGTCTGGTATGGAATTTAGGGGGAACCCCACGTCATTTTTTTTTTTAAATTTTGGCCGGGGTTCCCCTTAATATCCATACCAGACCTGAAGGGCCTGGTATGGAATTTAGGGGGACTCCCACGTCATTTTTTTTTTTTAATTTTGGTTCGGGGTTCCCCTTTGGGGAATTCCCATGCCGTTTTTATCAATGAACTTCTATGTGTATTGTCGGCAATGCAATAGCCGCGAGTAGTTTTAAATGAGTTTTTTCCTTCAAAATGTCATTTTGCTGTCAGACTGTTCTAAACACAGGAAACATGCGCCCCTTTACAGGCATACTATAGACACCCCCCAGGTACGAAATTTAAAGGGATATTACACTTTTATTGTTTGACTTTAAGCATTATTAAAATCACTGCTCCTGAAAAAACGGCCGTTTTTAAAACTTTTTTTTGCATTGATCCATGTCCCCTGGGGCAGGACCCAGGTCCCCAAACACTTTTTATGACAATAACTTGCATATTAGCCTTTAAAATTAGAACTTTTGATTATTCATGTTCGTGTCCCATAGACTTTAACGGTGTTCGCGTGTTCGAACGAACTTTTTTCCTGTTCGCAAGTTCTGGTGCGAACCGAACAGGGGGGTGTTCGGCTCATCCCTAGCCAACACATAAGGCTTATTATACATTGTACAATATAAGAAGATATAGCGACCTCTAGTGTCCATTTGTACTTGTGTGAAGGAAAAGTCAACATCAATTGCTATCGGTACAGTTACACCTCTAGAATATGCAGTATAAGTAGAATGGTATTGTCGATTTATATTGTGCATGCTTCAGATAGTTTTACCTTGTATATATTTAAATGAGTCTCCTGCAGGCAGATAACAGACAGAGAGAACTGTCTTAATGTAGTAAACATTGCTTGTCTCTTTACTGGGTCGCTAAGCCCCCTAGTATTTCAAGATACCAAAACTTGCATTAAAGCAGGCATATTGTAGTAATTTAAAAGTTTAAGTCCAAAATCCTTAAATAGCCCTTATAGTTAAAAAATATAATCTTGAAGAAGGTCCCATTTATGAGAGGTACCCACTTCAATAATATCACCAAGGCAAAACCCCTTAAAGTTCTTTGTGACATAAAGGTTTATATATTCATCATAATCATCTGGTGGGCATATTTAACAAATCTATAAACATAAAAAAAATGCAACAACAAAAAAATAGAAAAATCCAAAGACTTGTACAGAACTCACATAAAACATTAAAAATTCACAATTCTCTTCAGTAACTGTTTTATGGGAGGTCATATATATAGAGTCCATTCTATAATTTACTGGAATCTCTTCCCCAGCTCTATATATTAGAAAAAGTAGATCTATTAACTCACAATTATATACATGAGAAAAATTGAAACAAGATAGGAGAAAAAAAACACACCCCACCTTCTAGATTTTCCTATACCCTTTTTCTCCTTTTCCTCCTCCCTCACCCCGCTCCTTTAATTATGATCTTGTTCTATTTATTGTAATGTCTGTCTAGCCATTCAGTAGAGGTATATGGTGTATCAAATATATGAGCAGCTCCATCTGCCACCACTCTAAGTTTAGCAGGATATAACATTGAATATGACAATTGCAGTTTCTGCAATCTTCTTTTCACATCCTGAAATTTAGAACGCTGTTTTTGTACTTCTAGGGAAAAATCAGGAAAACACATAACTTTGGTTCCATTGAAAAAAACTTCCTCTAATAATCTGACTCTTCGGAGAATAGAATCTCTCTCTCTTTGATTAAGTAGCCACACTAAAAACGGCCGCAGGAGGGTTCCTGATGGTAACGGCCGGGTAGGTACTCAGTCTGCTCTTTCTACTAAAAATGTAATAGAGAGGTGGTTAGTCTCCCATAACCATGTTTCTGCAAATTCTATAGGATTAGTACCTTCAGCTTGCTCTGGGAGACCCACCAGCCTGATATTATTACGTTGAA
The DNA here is from genome assembly GCF_042186555.1 of Aquarana catesbeiana. NCBI lineage: Eukaryota > Metazoa > Chordata > Amphibia > Anura > Ranidae > Aquarana > Aquarana catesbeiana. The sequence continues at coordinate 207,310,276 of NC_133331.1, read as the reverse complement.
GGCGGTTTTCCATGTCTTCTAACTTACGACCTGTGGTGTCCGATTTTTTTTTTTTAACTTGCCTCTTTAACATCTTTGCCCAGTGACTGGGATACATCTTCTAGCTCTTTAACATGGCCTTCCAGAGCAGATGTTCATTCTCTTATTTTCTGAACATCTTGACGAATGAAAATAAATTCCTCTTTAAGTCCTTGCACTTGGCCGTTTAAGTTGCATAGAGAATTTTGACATTGTTGCACCGCTTTTAGCACATCGAATAAAATGGGCTCTAATGATGTTGATGGTGATGTTGATGAATATAGACCATTAGTCTGTTTATCAGTATGCTGTCCTGCACTCTTATCCGTTTCTTCCACATCACCTCTTTTTTGATCTGGATGTTTATATATAGTAGTTGTATCCATTCTAGTGCAAGCGTCTTCCAGTTCTTCACTGGCAACATGCTGAGAGGCTTCATTTTCACCATCTTTTGATGTCAATGCAAATGTTGCCAGTTTAGTGGCTGCAGCTTCTTTAGCTTTCTCTTTCATGGATTTACCATGCACTTGCTGAGAAGGTCCGCTAGCATCTTGCATATGAGCTATGGCACTGGGCACCCCCAGTCCCTCTTTCCTCCTTGTCATATCTCATAAAAAAAAAGAAAAAAGGGCAAAAATGTTTTCCTCTCCTTTCTTTCCTCCTTCTCTCCTTTCCACTTTCATTTTCCCTTCCTTCCTCCCCTCTTGGCTTTCAAAGTTCCTTTTTCCTCTTTTTCCTCTTTTTTCTTTCAAAATTTTTGTTTTTATATCTTTATTTCCACTTTTTCTTTCCCTTTTCCTTTCGCTCCTATAAGTGTCTGTTATTTAATATTGTTTAATATTACACAGTTCCCCAGCTCACCATGTTGCTGACTGCTTACTGCTGACTGATAGTGATAGATACCAGTTGTAATGGAAATGTGTAAGTTCTGTATATAATTGTATTGTATTTTGTATGTATTGCACTCTGCCCTCACTGTGCACACAGCACTAATAATGTTTTCAGTAAATGTTTACATTCTTTCGAGTCCTGATTAGAATAAGCCTGCCTATGTAACTCCCCTTGTTACCATAAACGTACAATTGTAATATTAATGTGATAAGAATAGAAAAGTGTAGCGCTATATTGTGCATAAAGAAGGTGTGTCATGTATAACACCTATGTGCATATCAAACGTTAGGATCTGTTAAACCCACCATGTGAACTTACTAGTGATGGCCTCTAGAAAAATAGAGTGATATAAAAAGTGATGTCAACGTATAATGCGAACGTTAGGTTCTGTTAAACCCAACAGGTGAACCTATTAATAGTGACCTATTTAAAAATAAAATTAAATGGAAAAATATATCTGTTGGTATCAACATATAATGAAAAAGCCTATGAATCGTGTGCACACAATCAATATAATCATCAACCATCAAATCCAAAGCCCAAATGTGTATATTACAACATGACATAAGGTGGGAATAAATGGCGAGTCCCTGGGGTATTAAACAGTTCATTCAATTTTGTAAAGGAATCCTGGGTAGATGCAGGTATCACAATAACATCTATTCCTATCTTCAAATAGGCTTTTCCAACTCTTGACCAGGCAAAGAAAATGATGTAAAATGCCCTTACCAGACGCGGTGGACTCACAGGCCGTTGGCGGTGAGTCGTATGAGCTTGCACCGTTTAAATACGGTAGGGTAACAGTTGTCCTTGGTCTCTGGCAAGAGGGTCTTGGAAAGGTTCCCGATCCAAAGCGATGTCCCGGATTCCTCCTCCAGCGAGCATTCGTATCTCATGCAATCAGGGAAAATGGATAAGGAGAAAAAAGGCTCCACATAGTGTGAATTCCGGATTGCCAGGAAATTTTATTATATCAAAAAAGAAATTTCCAGAAAAAGTTTAGGTAAAAACAAAGTTCCTAAAAATGACAGAGGTACATTTAGGGCAGTAACAGATGATAAAATGGTGTCATACAACCGACGCGTTTCGTCTTCAAAAGACATCAACTGGGGTAAAGTTGCCCTTTCATCTGCTGCGCTATTTATGTGAAAATGCTAAAATTTACACCGGGGACACCTGTGCGGCGTAACTTCTGGGATTCCCGTCATGTGAGAGTCAGCTGACAGTCAGCTGACTATCCTTCCGACCTATCTAGAGATAGGGGATATCGATCCAGCCTATCAGGGGATAGAAAGTAATTGTGGAACCAAGCCTCGGCCTGATCTTTGGATTCAGCCAATTATGGTTAAGTAATGGGGGCATGTGATGAATACATCAGAGCGTCTCTGCGCAGAGACGCAGATCGCACGTCACTCCTCCACGGTGGTTACAGCGTCATCACGTGTTTACGCGATGACGCGGGAGGGACGTACCTTCTCATTGTCTGGGGAGTGTGTCCCATAAAACTTACGTTCCATCGCACATGCGCATCAGTGCGAAACCGAAGGATTCTCCCCCTTCAGTGCGCCTAAGCAAGTCAATGCGAACAAGTATCTAATGGGAACTCAACCCATACCACTCAGGCCACTCACCTTTCTCCTTGCGTTCAACAGGGCCACCTGATCGTAACCTGCTTAACCAACAACACAAGGAAACTATGATCATTGAGACACAGAAGTGGTATACACACATACACTGTCCAATCATTGAAGGTGGATTCTCCCCTACCTATAGAGCTAAAGTGGTCATGTCGTACAGATTCCCATATGTTTACACATAACACTTATAAAACCCTATTAGGAGTGGTCAACAGGGGGCAGCCAAAGAGGGCACAATTAAAAAGTGAAAGTACATTTTACACTGTGATAAAAATAACCATCTATTTTCTACATATATCTAAGGGGAGACACATGTATCACTCACGTTCTACAACCCCAGGATATGTATACATAAGAAACGTGTAGCAAATTTAAAATAAACATAAAAAGGATGATTACAAACATTTAAAGAGATGACACTCTTTTTTATAAAATGTATGGCTGTTAGAGAGATATCCCATGTGTGACTTTTGGAAAGATATCTCATAAGGAATATCTACTAAAAGGTATATGTAAAAAAGTATATCAAAAAACATATTAAAAAAAAGAAAGTATAGAACGTATGAAGAAGAGTCCATGAATGCCATCTTCGTATGGGTTGGGCATGCATGGATGGATAGAAGGGGCTAGTCCAGGACATTATGACTGATTAATAAACGCATTGATGTCCCATTCTATGTTCAAACCGTGGGGTACATAGCATTTAATCTGATGTATCCACCACGTTTCGAGTCTAGAAACTCCTCTTAAACTATATTCCCCTCTCCAGTGTGGTATAAATCTATCTATGACTTGAAAACTGGTCCCTGCTGGATTGCGGTCATGGTACAAAGCATAGTGTTTGGAAACACTATGGTTTGTTTTACCTTTTTTAATCCCTGTGATGTGTTCTTTTACTCTAGTAGTGAAATTGCGTTTTGTCCGGCCAATATATTGTCTTTTGCACGGACAAGTGATGAGATATACAATGTATTTGGTTTTGCATGTAGCAAATTCCTTCATCCTATATTCCTTCCTCGTAACTGTGGACTTGAATGTTTCCATTTTGCGTGCTTTACAATCATTCCATTTGCAAACTGTGCATCTCCGACAAGGATAAAATCCTTTCATGTTATGGAAAAATGAAATTCTCTCCGGGGGATCGATCACATTTGGTGCGATTTGTCCCTTAATTGATGGAGCACCCCTAAAGATGGTAGCTGCCTGTTCTGGTAGTACCGGGCCTAAAATGGTGTCACTTTTTAATATTCTCCAGTGTTTTCTAATGATGTCCTTAACTTGTTTATGTTGGGTAGAAAAACTTGTTAAAAAGGACCATTTGTGTTTAAAATCTGCAGTTTTCTTTGGTCTTTCCGGTTGTGTCTTCAACAAAGAGGCACGATCTATTAAGGCCACTTGGCGAATCTCTTTGGTGATTATGGAGCTATCATATCCTTTTTCACAGAACCGTGATTTTAAAATCTCAGCTTGTTGAAAATAATCGGAAAGATGGGAACAATTTCTTCTTATTCTCATCAGCTGGCTTCTTGGGATGGATTTTAGCCATGTCTCATGATGGCAGCTGTCCGTCGGAATATAGCCATTACGGTCCGTGGTCTTAAAATGGGTTTTTGTGTCAAGATGGCCATTATTGTGTGTAATCTCCAAATCCAAGAAATGGATCTTAGACCGACTGGCTTCATGGGTCAGGAAGATCCCCCTTCGGTTATCATTCAGAGTCGCTATGAATGAGTCCAAAGAGTCTTCACTGCCCCTCCATAGGAGGAGGATGTCATCTATGTACCTCGCCCACAGAACCAGTTCTGGGGGATTGAGGGCATAGACGACATCCTCCTCCCATTTGGCCATAAAAATATTCGCCAGGCTGGGGTCAAACTTGGCCCCCATGGCTACTCCTTTTGTCTGTAGATGGAACTGGTCATCATACCAGAAATAGTTGGCACCTGTGGCAAATCTCAATAAGTCCATAATAAATTTTTTTTGTATTCTAGGGATGTTCCTGTCTCTCGAAAGGAACAATTCTACCGCTTCAAGACCTTGAGCTTGGGGTATGCATGTATATAAGGACGTCACGTCCGCAGTGACAAGTATTAGGTTATTTGTATCCGTAACTTGTTCCAATTTAATTATAGTATCCCTTGTATCTTTCAAATAAGAGGGAACACTTTGGACTATCGGTTGGAGGAAGAAATCAATGTATCTCCCTATCCGAGAGGTCAAAGAATTAATGCCGCTGATGATCGGGCGTCCTGGTGGGTGTGTGGCATTTTTATGTACCTTTGGCAAGTAATACATTATGGGAATGCGTGGTGCCACCGGTATCAAAAAATGTTTTTCTTTTTTATTTAGAATCCCCAGTTGTGAACCAGTATTGACCAGATTGGTTAGGGTTTTTTGTATTCTGAAGTTGGATTATTGGGAAGACGGCGATACGTCTCAGAATCACTAAGAATTCTGGTCATCTCGCTGTGGTAGTCACTCTTATCAAGGATCACTACCCCTCCCCCTTTATCCGCAGAACGGATAATGAGATCCTTCTTTTCACAAAGGGATTTCAATCCCAATCGAAACTTAGGATCATTGTATACCTTTTTGTGTGGGAGATCTTCAAGGTCCTTCAGTACTAGGTCTCTAAATACCTTAATTGGAGGTGCTGTGGGGACAGGGGGGTTGAATAATGAAGGATTACTCAACCCTGAGTGCACAGTATGTGTGGTGATTTGTGGATGGGAAGATCTAGTTGGATTTGACAGAATGTATCTTTGAATGTTCAATTTACGCACATATTTCTGTATGTCAATGAATGTCGAAAACTTGTTCAGTTTTTTAGGGGGGGGCAAACTTTAAGCCTTTATCAAGAACTATCTTTTCAGCTTCTGTGAAGGTCGTTTTACTTAAATTGAAAATCCCCTTGTTTTCTATGACCGCTTTCTTTTTACGGGCGCGCCTCCCCCCTCTGGTGCCCCGTTTTGTTCTCCGTTGTATGTAGGGTTTTCGGTTTCCCTGTGAAAACCCTCTGCCCTTGTGGGCCTAGGTAACCGTTGGTTGTAATTAAACGGAGAACTTTCCGGATAATCATTGTCCCTATTTCTATAGGAGTATTGGGAATTGTAGCTCCTGTTCTGTTCCCCTCTCAATGGTGAAAACCTATTATGGGTCTGTAGGGGTGTCCTTTGGAGGTATGGTTCGTAATGATAGTAGTCATCATAACCAGTATATCTTCTATGTGTTGAAGGATCCCGTGGACCTTGTTCATAGTGGGAGGAATGGCCATTATTTCTCCCACTTCTGCCTCTCCCTCTTTTACCTCTACCCTTGAGGTGGGGGGGTGGACTCCTGTATTGAGGCTTAGGTGTATGGGGATCATATGAATGTTGCACATTCTGGTCTTCCCTCCTAGATGGAAGGGGGGGCACAGGTGCTTCTAATGTTCTTGTATTTGATGAGGTTGTCACCTCCATCGCATTCCCTTCCGTGGGCCCAACACTTTGTTCTTTGTTTTGCCAATTAAATACATTTCCTGTTTTATAATCATTGGTATCCCTACTATACTTTTTTTGTTTTTTAATTTTTTGCTCTCGTTCCTCTTTTTCTAGATGGTTCTTTAAATTTGTTGATAGGTTAATATATTCTGCAGTAGATTTGTGTGGAAGTAATTTCTCCCTAATCTCTTTAATCTCTTTATCCAATAAACCTCTTCTTGCTCGTTTTCTATCAATGAGGAAACTCAGCAATGAGATCCCGGCCTCATTGAAGAAATGAAACCATGTTTCAGTGTCTGTGTCTCCTTGCTGTGGATGGATGGTCCATCTCAAACCTCTTTTTAAGAAATGGACGTATTCGAATACCGCACTAGTCGCACTTTCAACATGGAGGGTGTCTTCTCAGTTCTGAATACAGATTCTGAGATGGGAGGCCTTTTTTTAAGGCTTAAAAACTTAATGGTTTCAGAAATCCATTTAGAATGGGATATTGCATTTTTGGAGCAATACACTAAGGATCGCATGGTCCCAAGAGGTTTGAGATGGACCATCCATCCACAGCAAGGAGACACAGACACTGAAACATGGTTTCATTTCTTCAATGAGGCCGGGATCTCATTGCTGAGTTTCCTCATTGATAGAAAACGAGCAAGAAGAGGTTTATTGGATAAGGAGATTAAAGAGATTAGGGAGAAATTACTTCCACACAAATCTACTGCAGAATATATTAACCTATCAACAAATTTAAAGAACCATCTAGAAAAAGAGGAACGAGAGCAAAAAATTAAAAAACAAAAAAAGTATAGTAGGGATACCAATGATTATAAAACAGGAAATGTATTTAATTGGCAAAACAAAGAACAAAGTGTTGGGCCCACGGAAGGGAATGCGATGGAGGTGACAACCTCATCAAATACAAGAACATTAGAAGCACCTGTGCCCCCCCTTCCATCTAGGAGGGAAGACCAGAATGTGCAACATTCATATGATCCCCATACACCTAAGCCTCAATACAGGAGTCCACCCCCCCACCTCAAGGGTAGAGGTAAAAGAGGGAGAGGCAGAAGTGGGAGAAATAATGGCCATTCCTCCCACTATGAACAAGGTCCACGGGATCCTTCAACACATAGAAGATATACTGGTTATGATGACTACTATCATTACGAACCATACCTCCAAAGGACACCCCTACAGACCCATAATAGGTTTTCACCATTGAGAGGGGAACAGAACAGGAGCTACAATTCCCAATACTCCTATAGAAATAGGGACAATGATTATCCGGAAAGGTCTCCGTTTAATTACAACCAACGGTTACCTAGGCCCACAACGGCAGAGGGTTTTCACAGGGAAACCGAAAACCCTACATACAACGGAGAACAAAACGGGGCACCAGAGGGGGGAGGCGCGCCCGTAAAAAGAAAGCGGTCATAGAAAACAAGGGGATTTTCAATTTAAGTAAAACGACCTTCACAGAAGCTGAAAAGATAGTTCTTGATAAAGGCTTAAAGTTTGCCCCCCCTAAAAAACTGAACAAGTTTCCGACATTCATTGACATACAGAAATATGTGCGTAAATTGAACATTCAAAGATACATTCTGTCAAATCCAACTAGATCTTCCCATCCACAAATCACCACGCATACTGTGCACTCAGGGTTGAGTAATCCTTCATTATTCAACCCCCCTGTCCCCACAGCACCTCCAATTAAGGTATTTAGAGACCTAGTACTGAAGGACCTTGAAGATCTCCCACACAAAAAGGTATACAATGATCCTAAGTTTCGATTGGGATTGAAATCCCTTTGTGAAAAGAAGGATCTCATTATCCGTTCTGCGGATAAAGGGGGAGGGGTAGTGATCCTTGATAAGAGTGACTACCACAGCGAGATGACCAGAATTCTTAGTGATTCCGAGACGTATCCCCGTCTTCCCAATGATCCAACTTCAGAATACAAAAAAACCCTAACCAATCTGGTCAATACTGGTTCACAACTGGGGATTCTAAATAAAAAAGAAAAACATTTTTTGATACCGGTGGCACCACGCATTCCCATAATGTATTACTTGCCAAAGGTACATAAAAATGCCACCCACCCACCAGGACACCCGATCATCAGCGGCATTAATTCTTTGACCTCTCGGATAGGGAGATATATCGATTTCTTCCTCCAACCGATAGTCCAAAGTGTTCCCTCTTATTTGAAAGATACAAGGGATACTATAATTAAATTGGAACAAGTTACGGATACAAATAACCTAATACTTGTCACTGCGGACGTGACGTCCTTATATACATGCATACCCCAAGCTCAAGGTCTTGAAGCGGTAGAATTGTTCCTTTCGAGAGACAGGAACATCCCTAGAATACAAAAAAAATTTATTATGGACTTATTGAGATTTGCCACAGGTGCCAACTATTTCTGGTATGATGACCAGTTCTATCTACAGACAAAAGGAGTAGCCATGGGGGCCAAGTTTGCCCCCAGCCTGGCGAATATTTTTATGGCCAAATGGGAGGAGGATGTCGTCTATGCCCTCAATCCCCCAGAACTGGTTCTGTGGGCGAGGTACATAGATGACATCCTCCTCCTATGGAGGGGCAGTGAAGACTCTTTGGACTCATTCATAGCGACTCTGAATGATAACCGAAGGGGGATCTTCCTGACCCATGAAGCCAGTCGGTCTAAGATCCATTTCTTGGATTTGGAGATTACACACAATAATGGCCATCTTGACACAAAAACCCATTTTAAGACCACGGACCGTAATGGCTATATTCCGACGGACAGCTGCCATCATGAGACATGGCTAAAATCCATCCCAAGAAGCCAGCTGATGAGAATAAGAAGAAATTGTTCCCATCTTTCCGATTATTTTCAACAAGCTGAGATTTTAAAATCACGGTTCTGTGAAAAAGGATATGATAGCTCCATAATCACCAAAGAGATTCGCCAAGTGGCCTTAATAGATCGTGCCTCTTTGTTGAAGACACAACCGGAAAGACCAAAGAAAACTGCAGATTTTAAACACAAATGGTCCTTTTTAACAAGTTTTTCTACCCAACATAAACAAGTTAAGGACATCATTAGAAAACACTGGAGAATATTAAAAAGTGACACCATTTTAGGCCCGGTACTACCAGAACAGGCAGCTACCATCTTTAGGGGTGCTCCATCAATTAAGGGACAAATCGCACCAAATGTGATCGATCCCCCGGAGAGAATTTCATTTTTCCATAACATGAAAGGATTTTATCCTTGTCGGAGATGCACAGTTTGCAAATGGAATGATTGTAAAGCACGCAAAATGGAAACATTCAAGTCCACAGTTACGGGGAAGGAATATAGGATGAAGGAATTTGCTACATGCAAAACCAAATACATTGTATATCTCATCACTTGTCCGTGCAAAAGACAATATATTGGCCGGACAAAACGCAATTTCACTACTAGAGTAAAAGAACACATCACAGCGATTAAAAAAGGTAAAACAAACCATAGTGTTTCCAAACACTATGCTTTGTACCATGACCGCAATCCAGCAGGGACCAGTTTTCAAGTCATAGATAGATTTATACCACACTGGAGAGGGGAATCTAGTTTAAGAGGAGTTTCTAGACTCGAAACGTGGTGGATACATCAGATTAAATGCTATGTACCCCACGGTTTGAACATCAATGCGTTTATTAATCAGTCATAATGTCCTGGACTAGCCCCTTCTATCCATCCATGCATGCCCAACCCATACGAAGATGGCATTCATGGACTCTTCTTCATACGTTCTATACTTTCTTTTTTTTAATATGTTTTTTGATATACTTTTTTACATATACCTTTTAGTAGATATTCCTTATGAGATATCTTTCCAAAAGTCACACATGGGATATCTCTCTAACAGCCATACATTTTATAAAAAAGAGTGTCATCTCTTTAAATGTTTGTAATCATCCTTTTTATTTTTACTTTTATTTTAAATTTGCTACACGTTTCTTATGTATACATATCCTGGGGTTGTAGAACATGAGTGATACATGTGTCTCCCCTTAGATATATGTAGAAAATAGATGGTTATTTTTATCACAGTGTAAAATGTACTTTCACTTTTTAATTGTGCCCTCTTTGGCTGCCCCCTGTTGACCACTCCTAATAGGGTTTTATAAGTGTTATGTGTAAACATATGGGAATCTGTACGACATGACCACTTTAGCTCTATAGGTAGGGGAGAATCCACCTTCAATGATTGGACAGTGTATGTGTGTATACCACTTCTGTGTCTCAATGATCATGGTTTCCTTGTGTTGTTGGTTAACCAGGTTACGATCAGGTGGCCCTGTTGAACGCAAGGAGAAAGGTGAGTGGCCTGAGTGGTATGGGTTGAGTTCCCATTAGATACTTGTTCGCATTGACTTGCTTAGGCGCACTGAAGGGGGAGAATCCTTCGGTTTCGCACTGATGCGCATGTGCGATGGAACGTAAGTTTTATGGGACACACTCCCCAGACAATGAGAAGGTACGTCCCTCCCGCGTCATCGCGTAAACACGTGATGACGCTGTAACCACCGTGGAGGAGTGACGTGCGATCTGCGTCTCTGCGCAGAGACGCTCTGATGTATTCATCACATGCCCCCATTACTTAACCATAATTGGCTGAATCCAAAGATCAGGCCGAGGCTTGGTTCCACAATTACTTTCTATCCCCTGATAGGCTGGATCGATATCCCCTATCTCTAGATAGGTCAGAAGGATAGTCAGCTGACTGTCAGCTGACTCTCACATGACGGGAATCCCGGAAGTTACGCCGCACAGGTGTCCCCGGTGTAAATTTTAGCATTTTCACATAAATAGCGCAGCAGATGAAAGGGCAACTTTACCCCAGTTGATGTCTTTTGAAGACGAAACGCGTCGGGTGTATGACGCCATTTTATCATCTGTTACTGCGCTAAATGTACCTCTGTCATTTTTAGGAACTTTGTTTTTACCTAAACTTTTACTGGAAATTTCTTTTTTGATATAATAAAATTTCCTGGCAATCCGGAATTCACACTATGTGGAGCCTTTTTTCTCCTTATCCATTTTCCCTGATTGCATGAGATACGAATGCTCGCTGGAGGAGGAATCCGGGACATCGCTTTGGATCGGGAACCTTTCCAAGACCCTCTTGCCAGAGACCAAGGACAACTGTTACCCTACCGTATTTAAACGGTGCAAGCTCATACGACTCACCGCCAACGGCCTGTGAGTCCACCGCGTCTGGTAAGGGCATTTTACATCATTTTCTTTGCCTGGTCAAGAGTTGGAAAAGCCTATTTGAAGATAGGAATAGATGTTATTGTGATACCTGCATCTACCCAGGATTCCTTTACAAAATTGAATGAACTGTTTAATACCTCAGGGACTCGCCATTTATCCCCACCTTATGTCATGTTGTAATATACACATTTGGGCTTTGGATTTGATGGTTGATGATTATATTGATTGTGTGCACACGATTCATAGGCTTTTTCATTATATGTTGATACCAACAGATATATTTTTCCATTTAATTTTATTTTTAAATAGGTCACTATTAATAGGTTCACCTGTTGGGTTTAACAGAACGTTCGCATTATACGTTGACATCACTTTTTATATCACTCTATTTTTCTAGAGGCCATCACTAGTAAGTTCACATGGTGGGTTTAACAGATCCTAACGTTTGATATGCACATAGGTGTTATACATGACACACCTTCTTTATGCACAATATAGCGCTACACTTTTCTATTCTTATCATCTAATACAATTAGTCTAATTGTTAGTGTTGGCGGCTTGATTTTGTTTGGTTGGCGCAGCAGTTTTTTCCTGATTTTACAATGTTAATGTGATACCTACGTAATCATGTGCATAAAAACCTTCAATTGCGTCATAATAAAGCAGAACAGTAATTTGGAAAGATGCTGAGTGTATCTTTTGTGTCTGTTCCCTACTGCAGTAGTTATTATTAATTTGGAACCACTAATCAATATGAGGATAGGAGTTGCCTATCATCAATTTAACGGAGTCAGCATGGCGAGCTTTGCCTTAGGAGGGGATTCCAGTTGACCCTGAGTATCCGAAACGAGGAGCTTGAGACGATAGGGGAATTTCTGATAATCAGCCGGCTGAGGTAAGCCTTTTGCTTACATTTGAGTTATCAGACTTCCTTGATCGGTAAGGCATTTTCGGGACAAAGGGTACCTATTTTACTCCCCTTAATCGAACTGTATTGATTGGTGGTTATATGTTATGTTGTCCCTGTCTATTGTCCATCGGAGTGATATAGATAAGAAAGGGAAGAATAGTGCTGTTCACAGGTATATGTAGTAAATCTGCTAGATAAAGTAGTTTAGAGGTAAGAGGGTATAGGCACACGTAGAGAAGAGAGAAGACTGGCCAGTCATTATGGGCATTGAATTAAGTAAGGGAATGAAGGGTAAGAGACCCTCAAAAATGCCCAGCGCAAGAGGAGCGCTATATATGAACCGAAGGTGCGGTTCTGCCTATACTGAGCCCCTAGATTAATGGTTAGAGTGGACAGGGATCCACAATGGGTAACTGGGTTACCAAGGTCCACAGGGACTAAGAATCATGCAGAGTAAACAGCTAGAGAAACAGCTATCTATGTGAGCGGAATGGATCAAGGGTGACATTAACACTAGACAGAAAGGGACATTTTCATGTTAAGTTGTGGGATGAATTTGGGGTCAGGCACTACAACTAGTAAAAGTCAGAAACAGAGAAATGAGAATTAAAACAGAATACTTTATATGTTGTCAGAGAGGGAAGATGGGATGAGCACTCTGGCTGCCCATGTGATCATAGAAGCTAGATATAAAAGATATCTGAACAAAATAAGGAATGCAGAATTTATGCAGGGAAATATTAAAGAGTTAAAAGAAAGTGAGAGAATGATATGCATGTGTTGTGTACAAATGGGAAAATGTAAGCGATTTTAGAGAGATATTGGTGTATGTGTGCGAATGCTGGGACCTTTAGTTCTATTGCTTGTGTGTGTCATGTACGCAGATGTGACCCCCTCCTTTGTGCTCTCATGAAAGAATGTCCCTGAGAGGTCAGTGATAAGCTGGCAGGACACCATGCCAATTCCAGTTTTTTAGACAAAACATGTGCCGGGTTAACGAATCTAATGGTAAACAATGTGATCACAATTATTTTGAATCTGTTTTCCAAACATGGTAAAATGAAGGTTACATTTAACCGTGTATTGCACACATTGAATATCCTTTGATAGTGGAAACAGTGCATGTAAAAAAGGGAAATTAAGTAAAAGTAAGTAATAATGAGTATTCATTTCTAATATGAGTTTAACAACTTTATTAATAATATAGATATATTGAAACTGGTTTAGACAACCTTTGGTTGGAAATGAAATTCAGGTTAATGGGGAAATTTGTAATGAATGAGATTAGTTTAGATTAAGATAACAATTTTGTAATTTTACATTTATACAATGAGCCCTTATTGAGAGAAAAAAAAGATTAAGATGAGGTTGTTATTTTGAATAAAGCTGCCATAATATTTAACAAAGCCAAGATGGATGGGATACATAAGAAGTTCTTCTACAAAAATGAAATTTTAAGGTTTTTGATAATAACTTGATGTGCGGTCGATGATGTAAGAGTAATAATAAATAAAATGTAAATATAACAGACCCATCACATCAAGTCCACACACCCTGTTAGGATAGATGCCACCTGCAGCCAGTTGTTTTATAGTTTTTGATGCTTTCTGGTTCATCATACAGATTGTTGATCCTTTTGTTTTATTTATTTTATTTTTGAAATCCAAAGCAGAATGTGTGGATTGTGAAATGATGTGCCCCTTTTTCTTGTAAGTGCAGTGGTATAAGCAGAAGAATATTTTGGATTTATGGGCATCTCTGCATGACTACAGGGTATTGTTATAATTTATTATAATATTGCCAGGAAGAAGTTGTCTTTTTAAACATGAAACTGGAGTTCTTACACAAACAGCGTGATAGAAAACAAGCCATTGTAATGTATTTATGCAAGCTGGACCCAGTAATGAAGGGTTCACCCCGATATATCAGAGCTGTAGCTTTTATGCAAAGGTGCTATTAGACAAAGTTAGATATTGTTTTGGTCAAACATTTCATTTTTAATGGTCCGACATTCTGCGCAGCAAATATACAGCAAATATACAGCTAACTAAATGTTTGTCTAATGAAAGGTTTAAAATAGGAGTTTGTTTATGTACAAATCTAACAATGAAAAATGCGTAAATTTATTCAAAAGAAAGGAAAAGACACATGTGTTAAATTGATGGTGTAGGAATCAGCTGCTGTGAGCCCAGTGCAGGACACACTCCCTGAAGACCCAGATATTACATTTTTTGTAGATTTGAGTATGCAGTTTATCACCCAGAAGGATACTCTGTATTCAAAGTCAGTCTTTTTCCCCAGCTCAAGAAGCAGAGCTCCATGTTTTAGCAAAGCCTGTGAGCTATAAAAAGAGTGTATATTTATATAGATAGATGAGATATAGAGAGCTTTTGGTTCCATTTAAAGGGCCAGAAGTTTGTTTTTACTTCGGCAGGTAAACCAACCAAGCATGCCAAGTTAATTTTATCGGCTGTTTTTAGCCTTCCAGGTTCTTGCTGAGGTAGCCATATTAACTTTCACACATGGAAGCAGACCAGGTGACTAAGGATGCTGCATTTACAGCCCCGGACACTTGATGGGTCTGTGCAACTCACAGTTTCCACCCTAGTTCTGGCCCAGTATAGCTGGGATTAATAATTCAACTTTAAGGACCCCAGAACGAGAAGAACAAGTGGTCCACAGGGGGCAACTTCTTATGAAACAGGACTTTGGAAAAGGTGATCATTTATGTCTGCCAGCCACTCTTTTCCCTCCAGCTTGACACATGGACCGTGTCATCAGTCACAAGCAGTTATGGCTGCCTTAGTAAATGAGCGTGGGATAGAGCCAGGGTTCTCCACAGTTGTTTTTATAACATACCACTTCTTGTTTTACCTGTTACCAAAGGTGTTACCAAAAGCTGAACATCCCTTCCTGAGATTACAAAAAGATATATCCAGATGCCCAAGTCAGGATCTTACGAGTATGCATTTTGTATGTATGGACATGTTTTTTGGATGTCCAGTGGCAAATGCTACTGCAAAGGCCACAGTAAAAAGTGTTATCAGAAGTAGTTTGTAAGTACAGAGTGCAGAAAGTACAGAGAGTAACAGAGGAAATCATTTTTTATAGGAGAGTCCTTAATAGAAGTTTTGAGGTTTTATTTTTACACCCCTTACTGTCTACAATGTAGCGGACAAAGTAGAGTAAGAACCTAGAAAACTTTTGCCTGAATGTTTTCTTATATTTTATCAAGCCCATAAGGGGGATGTTGGACTCTCTCCCTATGGGATTTTGTTTGGGAGTGTGTTACTCACTTGCTTATATTTTGTCTCAGCAGCTGAAGTCCTTCATTCGGATCTCACAGAGAACGTTGCTGATCTTTTAAGGTTTTTGACAAACTCATTTATGTATTTTCTCCCCAATTCCAGATCCGAAAAGTTTGGAAGGATCTAAAACTAAAGCCAGGTGACTTGTGGATTGTTAAGAGACATTTATATATAAGGAAATGTTTGGAGACTCAATACAGCATCTATTTCATGTACAGTTTTTGCAAAACTTGAAGGAAAAGTCACCTGGATCCACACCAGACACTGCAAAAATGACTAAATTAAAGAAATCTCTGTGTTTGATTTGTTTCCCTCTTGTGATCACAGTCTAGGGTACTTTTTTATTCAATTACTTTAATTGTAAGGGATATATATATTTGAAAAGTAGTTCAGCCATGTTGAAGTCATATTTGTCTTTTGTACGTCTTCCATTTTATGTAGAATTGTCTGTGTTTACATATGCTGATAAGTCAGCATGCTTACAATTCAGCTAGAAGGCCATTCTGGCCACAGGAGTGTACAGCCAGTACTCTGTAAATATGTCTTATCAATCATTTGTTTTTCACAATGAAAAGTAATTTTGTAATGAAAAAGTTGCGCAGCTATTATTTTCTCCACAATGGAGTTTTTGCTTCTTTGGCCAGGACTACCTCCACCTAAGCGTTTGGAGGTTCCAGGTTAAAGGTGATAGCAGGTATGGTTAGTGATCAAAATATTGATCAAAAGAGGGGAGACTGTAATGGAAATGTGTAAGTTCTGTATATAATTGTATTGTATTTTGTATGTATTGCACTCTGCCCTCACTGTGCACACAGCACTAATAATGTTTTCAGTAAATGTTTACATTCTTTCGAGTCCTGATTAGAATAAGCCTGCCTATGTAACTCCCCTTGTTACCATAAACGTACAATTGTAATATTAATGTGATACCTACGTAATCATGTGCATAAAAACCTTCAATTGCGTCATAATAAAGCAGAACAGTAATTTGGAAAGATGCTGAGTGTATCTTTTGTGTCTGTTCCCTACTGCAGTAGTTATTATTAATTTGGAACCACTAATCAATATGAGGATAGGAGTTGCCTATCATCAATTTAACGGAGTCACAGTCTTTCCAGCTGAGACTCCACGAGCCCCTTCAAGTGCCTCCGAGCTCCACCAGTCACTGCTCCTGATAGTTCCTGGCACCACTGGATCACAGAGAGAGAGAGTGTGCGAACGTCACCCCTCGAGCCTCGCCGATGTCTCCCGAGGCTCACTAGAATGTTCCTGATTCCAGCCAGCGTCAGCCAAACTCCAGCTGTGGACTACTGAGACTCCCAGCCCCACAATCCCAGGCACAGTCAGCAAAGAGAAATGGGCACAGAAAGCAGCCAGCTGCGATACAGCGGGGAGGATATATGAGGTTGTCTGTGAAAACGCTTACCGAGCTACCATTGAGGATCCCAGTAGACAGATCGCGGTCGCTCCCCCCCCCCCTACCCGTGACGGTTGGATTCGTTAGAGGACCGATCAGTCCTCAGGTTCCGGCTAATGTTTTCTGGCCTGGACCTGCTGATCGGTCCTAACGAATGAAATCCTTCCCCTGTCTGTGTAAGTGTATACATAGACAGGAGGAAGTGATGTCACCTCTCCTCATGGAGTCTTTTCAATTCCAGTGAGAAGAGAGAGGACGTCTAACAGTGAGTTGCGCAACACTACACTAACACCAGTACACACAGGTACACTTCAAGCCCCCCGATTGCCCCCCCAGTTAACCCCTTCACCCCCTGTCATTGTGTCAGCAATTGCAGTTTTTAAATAAAGGAGGGTTTCCGCGCTCACGGACTACGGTCTGCAGCCTCCCCTTAAACACACCCCCAAAAGGGTGAGATATATTGGTAAATAGAAAATAGATAGGGGTGAGTGGCGCTACCTATGCCAGGGTACCTGTTTGGATTTGATAATCCGTGCTCGTGTATGCAGAGCGGTAAAACCCACTTGACAAAAAAAATATATATTTTGAATGTGTATATCAACCTATTAAAATTAATAAACCGTGCTGATGTGTACAGGCCAATAAAAATCTCTTGTATATAACTAAAACCCCACCTATTGCATGAAGAGGGGTCTTAATAATAGAAATCCCCCCTGCAAGTGGTATAGTGAACAATCTACAAATGCCAATAATTAAATGATATAAATAAATATGTGCAAATAGTGTCCACCAAGTAAATCAAATATATCAAGTATATCACATAGATCCAAAAGTCCGTGTTAAACCACACTCCCATCCATAATACAAATTGGACGGATAGGGGATATAAATCTTGAAATCAGTTCATCATGTGTTGTGAAAAAATAATAAAAATAGAAAAACTGTGAAAATCTGCAAAAATAAAGTTCCAGCATAAGCAAAGTTCTTGTGAATAGTGACTTTCGTGAGAAAAACAGCTGATATCCAGTGACTTGTGGTGCTCCCCCTACGGGTCCCCACTCACCAGCTCCTTACACCCCTGCAGGGGTAATAGGCATGTAGTACCAGGCAGTAGAATGGCATCTTAGGTTCCAGTAGAGCTGTCCCCGGGTGCTTCCGCTCCAGATGCGATATACCCGTCAATGGTCTAAGCCATCCTCATGGGAAAGAAACAGGGCTCCCATAGTGTGATAAGTTTTTATAAAATTACTTTATTAAAAAACTGTAAACAGCAAGCTAAAACAATCCGGACTCCTTATAATAAAGGGGCCAGATAATCACGCAAGTCACTGGATATCAGCTGTTTTTCTCACGAAAGTCACTATTCACAAGAACTTTGCTTTTGCTGGAACTTTATTTTTGCTGATTTTCACAGTTTTTCTAATTCATAATCATAATTTTTCGTTCTGTCCTCCCTTCACGCAGACACGACGGTCCAAATTCCTACGGCGACTGGTGTTGTGGAGAAACCCTTCTGTGTTCACGAATATAACCATAATATGGGAGGGGTGGACCTCAACGACCAGTTGTTGGCGCCGTGCCTAGTTGCCCATAAGGCCAGACGCTGGTACAAAAAAGTGTCTGTATACTTATTTCAATTGGCTCTGCTGAATGCTTATGTGCTATAGAAATCTTCAGGATGAACTGGATCCTTCCTTAAATTCAAGGAAGAGATCATCACAGCCCTTCTGTTTCCAGATGTGCTGTGGCCCAACTTCCCAATCCAAATGCAGTAAGCCCGCTGCATGAGAGGCATTTTCCGTATGTTCTCCCTGGTACCCCTACTCAACGAGCCCCCCCAAAGAAAATGTTGTGTCTGTAGAAAGCGTGGCTATAGGCTTGACACCCGCTATTATTGTCCCTCCTGTCCTGACCATCCTGGTCTTTGCATTGGTGAATGTCTTGAACGCTACCACACACTAGTGGAGTTTTAGCGTAGGGTACAGCACTGCACAGACTAGGACACACTTTCACAGGGTCTCCAAAGATGCCATCATTTTGAGAGACCCGAACCTTTAACCGAACCGTTACAACCATTACAGTTACAAATAAAAGTGTAAAAAAAATATATAAAAAAGATATATTTTTCAAACATGGCATGGTTATATGTGGAATTACACCCTAAAATACATTCTGCTGCTTCTCCTGAGAACTGGGATACCTCATGTCTGAGACTTTTTGGGAGCCTAGCTGCGTACAGGACCCCGAAAACCAAGCACCTCAAGAAATGAGATAGGCAGTCATAAACTAAAAGCTGCATAAATTCCAGAAAGTGTACCCTAGTTTGTAGACGCTATAACTTTTGCACAAGCCAATAAATATACGCTTATTGACATTTTGTTTTACCAAAGACATGTGACTGAATACATTTTGGCCTAAATGCATGACTAAAATTGAGCTTATTGAATTTTTTTTATAACAAAAAGTAGATAATATAATTTTTTTCAAAATTTTCGGTCTGTTTCCGTATACTGTATATCGCAAAAAATAAAAATTGCAGAGGCAATCAAATACCATCAAAAGAAAGCTCTATTTGTGGGAAAAAAAAGGATGCAAATTTTGTTTGGGTACAGCATTGCATGACCACGCAATTACCAGTTAAAGCAGCACAGTGCCAAATTGTAAAAAGTGCTCTGGTCATTGAGCAGTCAAATCCTCCGGGGCTGAAGTGGTTAAACCAAAAAAAAACTTGCTGCTCCTGCCCCTTTAGACCCCTTTCACACCCATAGCGTCGGTGGTAAAAAGGCGCTATTTTTAGCTGCATTTTACCGTCGGATTAGCGGCGCATTTCGGCCACTAGCGGGGTGCTTTTACCCCCCGCTAGCGGCCGAGAAAGGGTTAAAACCGCCCGCAATGCTCTGCAATAGCGGGGCGCTTTTACCCCCACTAGCGGCTGAGAAAGGGTTAAAACCGCCCGCAATCCCTGCCCCTTTAGACCCCTTTCACACCCATAGCGTCGGTGGTAAAAAAGGCGCTATTTTTAGCTGCGTTTTACCGTCGGATTAGCGGCGCATTTCGGCCACTAGCGGGGTGCTTTTACCCCCCGCTAGCGGCCGAGAGGGTTAAAACCGCCCGCAATGCGCTGCAATAGCGGGGCGCTTTTACCCCCACTAGCGGCTGAGAAAGGGTTAAAACCGCCCGCAATCCATTTTGCCGGCGGTATCCCAGCGCTGCCCCATTGATTTCAATGGGGAGCAGCGGTGGAGGAGCGGTAAACACACCGCTCCTTCACCACTCCAAAGAAGCTGCTGGCAGGACTTTTCCTGACGTCCTGCCAGCGCAACGCTCTGGTGTGAAAGCCCTCGGGCTTTCACACTGGAGACAATGCTGCAGCTGTTTGAGGGTGGATTGCAGATGCTATTTTTAACGCTATAGCGCCTGCAAAACGCCCTCGGTGTGAAAGGGGTCTTAATGTGCAAGCTGCAGCTTGGTGCTTTTGCTTTTTTTCATTACTTCTCTGTATCTCTTACAATACCTTTTTAATCCTTCCAGCTCCTGTCTTCCCCCTCTCAGAACAGACCACGATTATCATGGCTGCTGAGCCAAGATACTGTGGTCTAAATGCGTGTCTGCGTCATCCGCAGGTCTCCTCTCTCCTCTCTGCCTGTTTTCAGCTCCCCCTCCTCCCCCTCCCTCTTCCTGTCAACATGTAGTCTGGAGTGAGAAAGCCAATCTCGAACACTCCCAGTCACGCCCCTCTCCTCTCCTCCCCCTCCCCCTCTCCTCTTGTACACACTGCATTGTTGGCCACAAGGAGGAAGATAAGAGATTCCTCTTCTGACGTATCTTGCATATCTTGCATCTGTGTGCCTGATTAATTGGGGGCAATTGGGTTAACAACCACTTTAATTGATACATTCCTTTATCATCTGTTCTAAAGAAGCACTAGGGCTAAATAAAACCTGACCCTGATCACTTCTTGATTTTTAGAATAAACATCTGTCTCATCTAAACTGATAAATCTGCCCCATAGATGTGCAAACCTGTCTCAACTGGTCGTTCAGAAATACAATTGCAGTGGTTACAAATACAAATAAAACTATCATGTAGATTATACTACCTGAGAGGAATCCTGGTTTGCATCCAAAAGTCTCTCTAATTTGCTTAATAACTGTCTCACTCAGGTGAATACGGTGCAATATGATTCCAGACAGTATGTAGATGATAGATGTATATTCTTCACGTAATTCATGTTCAAGTACTTCAGTAACTCCTTGTTTTACAGTTGCAAGCCAATCACTACATTAGCCCCCTTTATATTTAATAATTTCTATTGGTTTTCATGAATTACCTGGGCTTCCTTTCTCTCCTTTTTGCCCTTGTCCTCCTGGCAAACCAACTCCCTTTTCACCTTTCTCCCCTTTATTTCCAGTCGGTCCTAAGAAAAAAAATATTATACAAAAGATTTAAGATGTCATGGTAAACAAATAACAGTAATAACTACATTGTTCAACTATTATGTCTATAATATAAACACATGAAGATTCTAATTCTGGGCAATTCAATCTTTAAGCATACTGAATCTATACTCCAACAAAGTTCTGGTGCTTAGATGGCTGAATTGGAGGTATTTTTTCAACATTTGTTCATTTATTTTATCCTAGTAATGCTTTGAATAACCTTTTTACACTCCACTGTATCTATGAAGGATGTTTGTCACCCAGGCTAAACTTCAAACATGTTTTCATCTCTTTATCTACATTACAGTAGTGTAAGGAGGATTATCATTTTACAGAAGGAAGAAAACACTGTTTGTACTTTTAGTTCAGCTAATAGAAGTGACAAGGACACTACATTTCGGGCAAGATCAATATGTATCTTCTGTACAAACGAAAAAATCCAGATAGCTGCACTCCAAAAAAAATATTTTTATTGTATAAAAACAGTCCATACAGCAAACTGAGTCACAGAATAAAATAGCTAACACGTTTCCAGCCCCTTTACCGGTGTTTAATCATAGCTAATAACTAGTTATTGACCGACCGCCGTAGTTGTACTGTGGCAAGTTGGCTCTCCTGCGCAAATCGCCATCATTGTATGTCGGACGCCGCGGCCGCCTAGGGGGCGTCCACACCAGGCACACCTACACCAATCGGATTCGCTTCTGAACCAATCAGTCTCCAGGCCCAGGCCAATGATTTCTGGCCTGGACCTGGTGACCGGTTCTGGCAAATGAGACTGTCCTCTGCCTGTGTAATGTAAACATAGGCAGAGGAAGTGATGTCACCTCCCCTCGTGGAATCCTTTTCAGTTCCAGAGAGAGGAGAGAGGACATCTAACACTGACGCAGTACACGTAGGCACACTTGTCCCCCCCTGATCAGCACTGATCAGCCCCTGATCGCCCCCCCCCCCCCCGTTAACCCCTTTGTTCCCTGTCACAGTGTCACCAAGTGAAGTTTTCAGATTTATCACTGTACTGGTGTCACTTGTGACACTAATCAGCATTAGGGCAGTTAGTAGTAGGCCTAGGTAGGTCTAGGGTACCCCCCCATTAATCCCCTAATAAAGGTTTAACTCCTTGATCAACCCCCAGTCAACCCTTTCTTTCCCTGTCACCAGTGTCACTAATATAGTGTACAGATCTCTTTTCTAATCACTGCATTTAGTGTCATGGGTGACGCTAGTTATTAGCCAGTTAGTTAATTACTGTCACCGCCAGGTTTTTATAGTGTCAGGGTACCCGCCATATATTACCTAATAAAGATTTAACCCCCTGATTGCCCCTCAGTTTAGGTTTTAGTGTCAGTAATGCCGCGTACACACGAGCGGATTGTCTGACCGGACAATAAATCTTGAAGTTTTTACACTATTGGAGCGCTTATATTTTACATGCCATGCACATCCGCCCATGGGCTGGGAATGGAATGAAGCGAGGAATAATGGTTCCGTTAGATGTCTTTGGAGACCATACTATCACCACTGACGAGTTGAGGGGTACTGGCTACATCTGATAAGCCCTGGAGGGTATTTATTATTACAGGCTTCCCTTGATCCTCTGTAGTGGGGGATCATGGGCTTCCGGTAAGCAGTAACTCTCTACACAATGGTGGTGGATTCTGCACAATTCCTTCATTTTACATTGAAGATTTCACATTTATGGATAGACAATACCTTCACCTTCTACGTTTTTAAGATTCACGGGTGTTATTGTTTTAGTTTTTGGACACTCTTTTGCATTGTTATGTCACCCACTTAGCCAACTGGTTCAGTTGAACCTATTACCATTGGCCAATTTTTGTTGTCTTATGTGTGACGGTGTACTTGACATTCAAGATTCTTGCCCATAAATACACAAGGTTGCACATATATGGACATTTGATTATTTTCCAGTGATTGAGTTTGTGTGTCAGTTTGCACTTATTCTATTTATTTTTTCATATGTTTAGCGCAATTCTATATTTTTTCTTTTTTTCTACTTCAGTGTCAGATTAGTGCCAGTAGCGCTAACACCCACGCACACACCATACACCTCCCTTACTAGTATAGTGTCCGAACGGATCAATATCTTTGATTTGATCAGAACTATATTAGTGTCCCCCAGCAGTATAGGTTTAGGTGTTCCCAAAAACGCAGCGTTAGCGGGATCAGCCCAGACACCTGCTAGCACCTGCATTTAGCCCCTTCACCCAGCCCAGCACACCCAAGTGGCAGTATCAATCGATCACTGTCACTGAACACAACACGCATAACTGCAGCGTTCGCAGAGTCACGTCTAATCCTGCAAACGCTAACAGTAAATTTTTTTGGTAGCGATTGAAGCAGTCGCTGACAATCAGGTGCTCTTTTGCCTGAGTTTCACTTGTTGTACCAGTACATTAAGAGGCCAAAATGTCCAAACAGAGGTACACTAGTAAAGAGGCCTACACTTTGCTGAGCATGACAGGTGCGAGTGAAGGGTAGCCGCCTCACTGTCAGATTCAGGCTCAGTATATGAACCTGTAGACAGCAGCGGCACCCTGAGTAGTGGTCCCTGCTAAGGTCAGGCTCCCTCTCGTATAGGGAGCAGAGAGTCAGTATACATACAGAATACATTTTCTGGCGGCTTGTCTTTCAAACAGTATCTCTCCAGCAAGCATGCCAGATATGGGGTCAGTCAAGATGTATAAGCTCTGTCACAGGGCAACAGGCTGTTCATATAGTTTTATGGTTTATGAGGGAAAAGACAGTCATGTGGAGCCCCTCAACTACCCAGACTGCATAGGGAGCGCTGGCAAGATTGTTTGGGACTTGGCGTCACCCTTGTTTGGAAAGGGGTACCACTTGTACACGGATGATTACGACCCAAGCGTGTCACTTTTTAGTCACCTTTTTGATTGTGGAATTGGCGCATGTCGCACCGTGTGATCTAATTGCCAGGGCTTCCTCCAACAGCTTGTAGATTCCCGACTTAGACAGGGGGAGAGAACCTGCTTGAAGTGTAATAATTTGCTCGCAGTAAAGTGGAGAGACACACGGAATGTTTTCGTTCTGTCCTCCCTTCGCGCAGACACGACATTCGAAATTCCAATGGTAACTGGCGTTGTTGTGAAGCCCCTCTGTGTCCACGAATACAACCTTAACATGGGAGGGGTGGACTTCAATGACCAGATGATGGAGCCGTATTTAATTGCCCCTAAGGCCAGACGCTGGTATAAAAAAAATGTATCTGTATCAGTGGCGGCTGGTGCTCAAATTTTTGGGGGGGCGCAAACAAACTGAAAAATTCTGAAAAAAAACATCAATCACAGCCACTGTCATCAAAATACAGCCACTGTGTCATCAAAAACGCATCCACTGTGTCATCAAAAACGCATTTACTGTGTCATCAAAAACGCATTCACTGTGTCATCAAAAACGCATTCACTGTGTCATCAAAAACGCAGCCACTGTGTCATCAAAAACGCAGCCACTGTGTCATCAAAAACACATTCACTGTGTCATCAAAAACGCAGCCACTGTGTCATCAAAAACGCAGCCACTGTGTCATCAAAACGCAATTACTGTGTCATCAAAAACGCATTCACTGTGTCATCAAAAACGCATTCACTGTGTCATCAAAAATGCAGCCACTGTGTCATCAAAAATGCAGCCACTGTGTCATCAAAAACGCAGCCACTGTGTCATCAAAAACGCAATTACTGTGTCATCAAAAACGCATTCACTGTGTCATCAAAAACGCATTCACTGTGTCATCAAAAACGCAGCCACTGTGTCATCAAAAATGCAGCCACTGTGTCATCAAAAACGCAGCCACTGTGTCATCATAAACGCAGCCACTGTGTCATAAAAAACGCATCCACTGTGTCATAAAAAACGCATTCACTGTGTCATAAAAAATGCATCCACTGTGTCATAAAAATGCATCCACTGTGTCATAAAAAACGCATCCACTGTGTCATAAAAAATGCATCCACTGTGTCATAAAAAACGCATCCACTGTGTCATAAAAAACGCATCCACTGGGTCATCAAAAACGCATGCACTGTGTCCACTGATCCTAGAAACCATGATTGTCTCCTTAATAGCAGCCAGCATCTCTTTGAACAAGGGGAAAGAGGGGCAAGTTATCAAAGAAAGATAATCACATGATTTGGGGGGCTGGGAGAGGATGCTTTATGTGCTAGGGGCCACTTTGGGAGCAGAGAGGATTTGTGCTGGGGGGGGTCTAATTTTATATTTAACCCCCCTTCTAGCACAAATCCTCTCTGCTCCCAAAGTGGCCCCTAGCACATAAAGCATCCTCTCCCAGCCCCCAAATCACTGTATCTTTCTTTGATAACTTGCCCCTCACGTCCTGTGTATGTGTCCATTCTCCTCCCCCTCCCCCTCTGTCTGTGTATAGGTGTCTTCAGTAGACTCGTGTGTAGTGAGACAGGAGGGAGGGGGGAATGGGGAAGAGAGGGACAGATACATGCAGCTGTGCTGTGCTGGAGCTCACCCTGCTTGCCAGACAGCAACCCATCCCTCATATGGCTCTTACCTTCCTCCTGCAGCTCCGCTCAGCTGAAGAACGGAGCTGCCGACATCACTTCCGGCTCTCGTCTTCTTCACGAAAGCCGGAAGTGACCTCAAGATTTGAAAAGCAATGCTCCCGCCCATAGAATCACACTGATTCTACGAGCGGAAGCTAATCAGCGTTTTAGTTTGCGCCACAAGGTGGGTTAAAAGCCCGCAAATGAAGCGCCGCGTCTGCAATCTCCTGATTGCATTGACGTGGCGCTTCCCATAGTGCACTGGCATCCGGCGCCACAGTGCAGTTTATTAAAGGATTTTTTTTTTTTTTTGTTCTTAAAGGGGCCGTTTTAAAAAAATTATTTTTTTTTTACTACAGGGCACCGCCCCCTATGGACGGGCCGCCACTGATCTGTATACTTATTCCAATTGGCTCTGCTGAATGCTTATGTGCTATACAAAGTGTCAGGACGAACTGGATCCTTCCTTAAATTCCAGGAAGAGATCATCATAGCCCTTCTGTTTCCAGGCGGTGCTGTGCCCAAGCTTCACAATGTAAATGCAGTGAGCTGCATGAGAGGCACTTCCCAGAAGTCCTCCGTGGTACCCCTGCCCAAAGAGCACCACAAAGAAGATGTCGTGTCTGCAGAAGACATGGATATAGGTGTGACACCCACTATTATTGTCCCTCCTGTCCTGACCAACCTGGTCTCTGCATAGGTGAATGTTTCCATCGCTACCACACACACATAGTGAAGTATTAGCGTAGGGTACAGCACTGCACAGTCCTAAGGCACACATAAACAGGGCCATCACATTTTGAGAGACCCTAATCTGGAATGTTTACAGTTAAAATAAAAGTGAAAAAAAAAAAAACACAAAAAAGAAAAAATCCAAAAATAGTTGTCTTATTTTTCTTCTCTCTCTATTGTTCTCTCTCTACTGTTTTCTCTCTATTGTTACTGTATTTTATTTTATTGTATTTGCTTTGCAGGTATGCAATGTCTTACTGTTATACTGTAATGTTACTTTGTTTTATTGTTAACCATTTGCTTTTTCTTTGCAGGTACACCATTCAGCTGCAGCACGGGTTTATTTATTCTGACAGCAACAGCGTTTGCTCTCACGATACGTAAAGCCGTGACTCCAGAACTGTAGGAGGGGATTTCACCACCACCGTTTAAAAAAAGAACATATGCCGAAGCAGGGGGGCAGGGATGGAGGGGCGATTTTTTTTGGCACAAATTGTTTTTGTTTTATTAAGTTAATGTTTTATTGTTACCATTGTTTGCTTTTCAGGTATGCCATTCAGCTGCAGCACTGATTTATTTATCTTGACAGCAACAGCGTCTGCTCCCAGAATACGTAAATCAGCGACTCCGGCCGTGTAGGAGGTGATTTCACCACCACAGTTATAAAAAAATGCATGTATGCCCATCATTAGAAGTGGGTGGATGCAGGGCGGTATTCTAATGGTGGGCATACCCACCGATCAATCTCCTTTTTTCGTTCAGCCCACAGGCTGCATGAAAAAAAGAACATTACAATATATGCCTAACAAGGACTAGCTCTGTACTGGTACGTTGCTGGACTTTGAGTGGTTATACCAGAATGATGCCTGCCAGTTTAGGTATCATCTTGGTATCAATCTTTTCAGCCAACAGACGGCTTTCATGTAAAAGCATTTCTTTTACAAGCAGTGGGAGGGAACGTCCCCCCCTCCCTCCGTCTTGCATGGTTTTCTCGGGCTCTTCTGTCTCACCTGGGTACCTGAGAATGCAGCCGGTGCTCCAATCATCTCTATGGCCTAAGAAACTGGAAGCTACGAGCATTTTATGACTTCGGTTTCGCTGGATATAAACAGCGCCATTGGGAAATTTGAAAAGCAATTTATCACACTGATCTTGGTGTGATCAGATGCTTTGAGGGCAGAGTCTAAGTCTAATAGACCCCAATTTTTTCAAAAAAGAGTACCTGTCGCTACCTATTGCTATCATAGGGGATATTTACATTCCCTGTGATGACAATAAAAAATGATAAAAAAAAATGATAAAAATAAATAAATAAAAGGAACAGTATAAAGATAAAATAAAAAAGCAAAATAAATAATGAAACAAAAATCACCCCTCTCGCCCCGTGCTCACGAGCAAAGGCGAACGCAAGCGTCGGTCTCATGTCGTATTTAAACAGCAATTGCACCATGCATGTGAGGTATGACCGCGAACGTCAGCTTGAGGGCAGTAATTCTAGCAGTAGACCTAATCTGTAAATCTAAAGTGTATGCAGTTTGTCACCTCTGTACGTTTGTGCGCAATTTTAAAGTATGTCGTGTTTGGTATCTATGTACTCGGCATAAAATCATCGTTTATATTTTACCAAACACTTGGGCAATATAGTGTGTTTCACAATATAGTGCATTAAAATTTAAAGTGTCAAAGTGCCAGGACAGTTCAACCCTCCCCCCTACCCCTTTTTGGAAAGTAGAGGCCCCAAGCTATTTGCTGATAGGCATGTTGAGTCCATGGAATATTTTATATTTTGCCACAAGTTTCGGTAAAATTACAATTTTTTTTTTTTTTACTCAAAGTTGTCACTAAATGATATATTGCTCACACACCATAGGTATATGTGGAATTACACCTCAAAATACATTCTGCTGCTTCTCCTGAGTACGGGGATACCACATATGTGAGACTTTTTGGGAGCCTAGCTGCGTACAGGACCCCGAAAACCAATCACCACTTTCAGTATTTCTAAGGGCGTAAAATGGTGATTTCACTTCATCACTAACTATCGCATTTTCAGAGGCCCTGAAATGTCAAAATACACAAACCCCCCTCTCCTCAAATGATCCCACTTTGGAAAGTAGACACCCCAAGGCATTTGCTAAGAGGCATAGTGAGTATTTTGCAGCTCTCATTTGTTTTTGAAAGATTAAGAAAGAAAAGGAAATTTTTTTTTTTTTTTTGAATTTTCTAAACTTTGTGACAAAAAGCCAGATCTGCAAAATACTCAACATACCTTTCAGCAAATAACTTAGGGTGTCTACTTTCCATAATGAGATCATTTGGGGTGGTTGTACTATCTTGGCATTTAATGACCTCTGAAACTGTGATAGGTAGTGAGTAGTGAAATCAAAAATTTACACCCTTAGAAAACCTGAAGGCGGTGATTGGTTTTCAGGGGTCCTGTATGCGGCTAGACTACCAAAAAGTCTCACACGTGGTATCCCCATACTTAGAAGTAGCAGCAGAATGTATTTTGGGGTGTAATTTCACAAATACCCATGTCATGTTTGAGCAATATATCATTTGGTGACATTTTTTGTCATTTTTCAATCACTTGTGACAAAAAAATAAAATATTCAATGGGCTCAACATGCCCCTAAATAATTTCCTTGGGGTGTCTACTTTCCAAAATAGGGTTATTAGGGGGATGGTTTTGTACTGCCCTGCCATTTTAGCACCTCAAGAAATTAGATAGGCAGTCACAAACTAAAAGCTGCATAAATTCAAGAAAATGTACCATAGTTTGTAGACGCTATAACTTTTGCACAAACCAATAAATATCCACGTATTGATTTTTTTTTTCTAACCCAAGACATGTGGCTGAATAAATTTTGGCCCAAATGTATGACTAAAATTGAGTTTATTGGATTTTTTTATAACAAAAAGTAGAAAGTATCATTTTTTTAAAAAAATTTTAAGTATTTTTTAATTTGTATCGCAAAAAATTAAAATCCCAGAGGTGATCAAATACCACCAAAAGAAATCTCTATTTGTGGAAAAAAAAAGGACGCAAATTTTGTTTAGGTACAGCATTGCATGACTGCGCAATTACCAGTTAAAGCAGCGCAAGGCCTAATTGTAAAAAGTGCTTTGGTTAATAAGGGGGCAAATCCTTTCGGTCCTTAAGTGGTTAGGCACAAGTAAAGGGGTGTGAAGTGTGTTAGCTATTTTATTCTGTGATTTTGTTTGCTGTATGCACTGTTTTTATACAACAAAGCTTTTTTCGTTTGCACGTATTCTGCATACAGAGCCAGCACCCACCTTCTGCAGGGGAGGTAAAGTCTTTGGACTGCTACCTGGAGCGGTACACCACTTGTAATGTATATTCTGTACTTGCTGAAAATGTGAAAATACCCAGCACCATCACTGGGGCTGATATTGAAATTTCATCACACCTAAATTACAAATAAGGCTTCTGTATTACATTCTAAAGCAGTACCAAATCCAGTTCTATATGATGCACAAGCATAGCTCCCAACTGTCCCTGATTTCGAGGGACTGTCCCTGTCCCTCTGTCCCTCTTTCCTCTTGTTTGTCCCTCA
Organism: Aquarana catesbeiana; assembly: GCF_042186555.1. Classification (NCBI taxonomy): domain Eukaryota; kingdom Metazoa; phylum Chordata; class Amphibia; order Anura; family Ranidae; genus Aquarana; species Aquarana catesbeiana. Next base: position 207,280,060 of record NC_133331.1, on the reverse strand, counting down.
TTTTGTTCTTATCTATGTAGTTGTATATAAAATGCACTATTTATCTTTCAAAAAGTGTTTCCCAGTGCTAAACCTTTCATCCAATTTCTAAATTTCTGCATTTGAAAATTTCAAAAGCCAGTATAAAGGAATAGTAGTTTTAAAAATAAAACACTGGTGGATTTAAGTAATCCCATAAGGAACACTGAGGGATTTTGTTGCTGTGGAGGAAGGAGAGAAGCAGTGGGGTTTTTATATGAGAGAGCCTACTGTGATCCATGCGATCCCCCTTGAAAGCTATTGATTGGAAAGTGGAAAGTAGCATGCTGGATGTGAAACAAAGAGAATCATAGCTGAAGGAAAGCAAAGGAATTGTTTCTGAGTCTACCTGACTCATATATGAGGTGAGCAGGTATAACAGCTGGTGGAGGTGTTCACATAATATCAATATCTGGAGAAGATACGTTTATCATAGTGGTAGATAATAATTGAGAAGTCACAAAAATTGAGAAGCACTTTAATTCAACAAAAGAGTTGTTTTATGAACTTTGATATAATTTATGAATTAATTTTACAGATTTGATGTTCACAGATTGGTTTATAGATTTATATATTTCTGTTGAATTGGAGTCACTATATATTGTTTTTTTACACATAATAGCGCTGCACTTATATTTGATTGATTGTTAATAGGGATGAGCCGAACAACCCCCGGATCGGTTCGCAGCAGAACATGCGAACAGGCAAAAAAATAGTTTGAACACTGTTAAAGTCTATAGGACGCGAACGTGAAAAATCAAAAGTGCTCATTTTAAAGGTTTATATGCAAGTTATTGCCATAAAAAGTGTTTGGGGACCCGGATCCTGCCCCAGGGGACATGTATCAATGCGAAAAAAGTTTTAAAAAACGCCAATTTTTTTCAGGAGCAGTGATTTTAATAATGCTTAAAGTGAAACAATAAAAATGAAATATTCCTTTAAATATCATGCCTGGGGGTGTCCTTAGTATGCCTGTAAAGTAGCGCATCTTTCCATTGTTTATAACAGTGCCACAGCAAAATTACATTTCTAAAGGAAAAAAATGTCATTTAAAACTGCTCGCAGCTGTAATGTATTGTCGGATCAAAAAAAAAATGGCGTGGATGTCCCCCCAAAATCCATACCAGGCCCTTCAGATCTCCTATGGATATTAAGGGGAACCCTCCACCAAATATGGTCCCCCAGGCCCCCAGGCACTATATACTCTGAACAGCAGTATACAGTCAGGTCCATAAATATTGGGACATCGACACAATTCTAATCTTTTTGGCTCTATACACCACCACAATGGATTTGAAATGAAACGAACAAGATGTGCTTTAACTGCAGACTTTCAGCTTTAATTTGAGGGCATTTACATCCAAATCAGATGACTGGTGTTGGAATTACAACAGTTTGTATATGTGCCTCCCACTTTTTAAGGGACCAAAAGTAATGGGACAGATTAACAATCATCCATCAAACTTTCACTTTTTAATACTTGGTTGCAAATCCTTTGCAGTCAATTACAGCCTGAAGTCTGGAACGCATAGACATCACCAGACGCTGGGTTTCATCCCTGGTGATGCTCTGCCAGGCCTCTACTGCAACTGTCTTCAGTTCCTGCTTGTTCTTGGGGCATTTTCCCTTCAGTTTTGTCTTCAGCAAGTGAAATGCATGCTCAATTGGATTCAGGTCAGGTGATTGACTTGGCCATTGCATAACATTCCACTTCTTTCCCTTAAAAAACTCTTTGGTAGCTTTTGCAGTATGCTTCGGGTCATTGCCCATCTGCACTGTGAAGCGCCGTCCAATGAGTTCTGAAGCATTTTGCTGAATATGAGCAGATAATATTGCCTGAAACACTTCAGAATTCATCCTGCTACTTTTGTCAGCAATCACATCATCAATAAATACAAGAGAACCAGTTCCATTGGCAGCCATACATGCCCATGCCATGACACTACCACCACCATGCTTCACCGATGAGGTGGTATGCTTTGGATCATGAGCAGATCCTTTCCTTCTCCATATTCTTCTCTTCCCATCACTCT